>NC_048311.1:24635381-24739395 GCF_013100865.1 Trachemys scripta elegans
TTTTCTTTGTATGCCACTCTTCAATAGCCCTGATATAACAGCAAGAGCCATATGACACAAACTCATGGCAGTTTCAAATCTTTAGAAATGTAATTGAACAGGTTTGGGGGAAAAAAGGAAGGGGCCCGTTTCCACAGGCTCTGTGGAGTATTTTTCAAGGGGCTATTTTTTCTTTATTCCATCTGTATCTCAGCACTCATTCTTGTATTCAGAGCATTCCAGCTCTTCTCTTGCCTCTTCTGGTCTCACGCCCAGAACATCCTGTTACTTCAGACATGCTGGGACTTCTCCTCCTAACTCAAGTAGATTTTTATTTGAAGTTTTCATCCATCTGGATTTCAAATGATATGTGGCTGGGGTTGCGGGAGACTGCCATTCTTATCCCCATGTTTCATTTTATGCAGGCCCGGCCTCCCTGCTCATCATTTTTTAATCTGACCCTGGTATGACCCTGTATAATTCAGCAAGAACATACGCAGCACCTTGCTCTGCAGTTCTCCATATGGCACAGTGAGTGAAGGAAGCCTGTGCCAACTTCAAATCCAATTATAGCTTAGAAAAGGTTGCTCCATTATTGCATTTCAAACCATCATTACATTTGCTAACCATGAAAGAGTGCCAAACCTGCCATTTCTTTGGAATGTGGGACATCTGTTAGTGCTAAAGCTAACATGGGACTCAATAGGCTAGGTCAAAACTTGCATTAGAATCTGCTGCTTTAAAAAAAAAAAATCTGCCTGCCGGTAGCTTGTTTTAAAATTTTCATTTCTCATTCCCTTTTCTGATCATGACTCTTTACTAAGCATTTCTATTAATGAAGACTGCCTTCCATTAAGGACACAAGGGCTGGTACAATTAGAATTGGACTAATGTTGTCTCCTTTGTTAACATTCTCCCCGTCAATGCTATCAGAATTAGCAGAATATGCAGAAATTAAAGCTACAGTATGTGAGATAAGTGCCAGTGCGGGGTTTCTACCGACAGGCTGTTGAATCATTTAAATTGTGTGGGCCCATTCCTGCAGTCAGTGACATTGGTGTGAATCTGGAATAACTCCATCAACAAACCCCTGTGTAACTGAGGGCGGAATTTATCTCCATGCAGGGCCATAACTGGGGCAGGGTGAGTGGGGCAGCCGCACCGGGGATGGAAAAATTATGAAAAAAAAATAGTAGGGGGCTCAAATATGCTTGCTTGTTTTTGGAAAGTGTCAAAAATGCGTAGTTATGGCTTTGCCCTTGCATCAGATGGTTTGCTTTGTGTGAGCGATGTGTGTTGGGTATCCTGGGCCAAAGTGAGCACTGACTTAGTCTCGGTGGTCCATTGATTCCAATGGAGCATCGCAAGATGTACATTTTTGCTGAGTTCAGCCCATGCTGAGGCTGCTAAGTGACATGAAGAGAGCTAAAACTTCTACACCGTAGTGGAGACCAATGTGTCTGGTGCTCAGCAAGGTGAGCAAACCGCAGCCACGCAGTGATCTGAGACCTGGGGAGCACAGCAGGGTGGGAAAGTGGCTTGATGGGGACAGATACAGGGCACAGCTGGCATGTAAGAGCTTTAAATGCAATTCAGTGAGCGCAAGTGATGTGAATAGCAGCCGTTTTTAGGATTTTCAGTTCCCCGGCAGGCACAGTGGTGATTGGAGTGTTGTTAAGAGCTTCACTTAGAAGGACTGAAAGCCAGAGCATCACCAAGGGCTGGCCAGGGACATAGAAATGTGTACAAAGGTTCTAAAAAAACTGTATCACTCACAGATGTTTAATGACGTGTGCTGGGCCAACACTCTAATCTGTAGCAGCCTTTCCCTTCATCCAGTGCACCGCATTGGGTCAGGACTAGCAATGCCCCATGCTCAGCAGCCCTTCTGGTAGCTTAGCGCTGCTCTCTCTCACTTCTGGAGGACTGAGCTCTGTGCTTTGACACCGAATTCTGGTGTCATTTTAAACTTGCTGTGTCTCTGTTTTCAATCCTTATTTTACATAATCCACTTCCATATATTTCATGCCTGCCCCAAGGTTGTTCAGACCCAGAAAATATGGGCTCTTAAAATGATCGGCAATTCACCTAATGAAATATCAAAATACACATAGCAGTCTGATGCATTAGAAATGATGTATTTGATATATATGTTTCAAAACTGGTTTCCTGAGTTAATGTTCCTATTGTTAATATATAGCCTGGTAATGCAAAATGAAAATACAGCAAGTCTATTAGGAAGAAGGCAAGGCTTAGGTAAAATGTGCCTAGAGGATCAATTGCAAAAAGAATGATGTACTCAACCTCTCATTCCCAAGATATAAAGCAGCTGCAAGAAGAGGCATTAAAAATATTAGAAATTAAAATGTGGATTTCATTATTGCATTCAAATAGCAATTGAGAAACTTGTGAGATTTAGGGCTTGAAGCACGTTCGTTATGGTGTGTCCTACAAGAAATTAATTTGCTTCTAAATGACAAGTACTAAGGTGCAATGTATTTATACTTGTAATAGTGCATGTGTGTTTATAATTATATTTATAGTGCTTCCAAATGTATTTTTCCCCAGCATTCGGCATATAGAAAGATACAATTTAAGGCTTAGTCTACACTTAAAAGTGAAAAAAAAAACCACCCCGACCTATATAGTTATGCCAACAAAACCCCAGTGTAAACACAGGTATGCCAACAGAAGAGCGTTTCTGAGAGGTGGTGTTCCTACAGTTGCAAAAAAGCTCATTCAGTCAGTGTATGCTACATCTACACTAAGACACTATGCCAACATACCTATGTCAGCGTAGGCTCTGTAATGTAGTTTTCGCCATGAGGCTTGCATTCATTTAGTTTGCGGCAAGCTAGACTGGGAATCTACCCCATGCTAGCCAGCTGCAGACCAACTGTCTGGGTGGCCCCTGGTGATGTGCATTAATTCACAATTCACTTTGATCTACTCTTGTTTCAGAGAAGACTAGATCAAAGCACACTAACAAACCATCAATATGCGTCAGCAGGGTCCATGTTGGTCCAGGGTCCATGTTAATCCGTGGCAGTCCAGTGGATAGATTCACATCCCAGCTCGCCACGAATGACTTGTTCATGTAGTCAAGCCCTAAAACTTAAGAGACTGCAGAACAAACATATTTATTAGTCCTTCTAAGCAATTGTTTGACTGGCAACCTGGAAATTGAGAAAAAGCAGCGTCTGGTGGTTTGGAGGCACCAGACTGGAAGCAAAGCTTTTGTGATTCTGTTTCCATCTCTTCCACTGTGACCTTAGGCATGTCATTTAACCTCTGTCTCCGTTTGTTCATTGGCTAAAGGAAATACTAATTACTGCAAGGGTATTCTGAGTAGAACTGGTTGAATAGTATTCTGTGAATCTGCAAAAATTGATGAATTTTGGCTTTGTGAATAATTCACAAACCCATGCTGTTGTCTGCATCTCTATTTGGTGTTTGGAAATATTCAAAGAGTACCGTAAGCAACCAAATGCCACTCGGTGGATTATTTGTGAATCATTGAATGCTGGAGGTAAGTGGCTACTGCATAGGTCTTCCCTAAACATTGAGCATGCCACTTCTTCAGCAATTTCAGCCTAAAGGGCAGCTCAAGGGCGTGAACATTCAAAACCTACTCTCAGGAGCATTCCTGTGGGATCATGAGAGTGTCTGTCTGGAGGATTGGGCCCTCAGGCTCCAAATCAGCGGAGCACTTAAGTACATGTGTAAGCTTAAGCTTGTGAGTCATCCCAGTCAGTATGTGAATACTAGTAGGTGAATAAATCAGTGAATCACTCACATTCTTAAAGCACATGCTTCTATCTATCAAAAGTACTTACAGGGCCTATTACCATGGTATCCGGGCACCTTACAACAATCCTGTGAGGTAGGGAAGTACTATTGTCCCCATTTTACAGATCGGGAAATGCAGTAGCCACAAAGGCCACATGGGAAATTTGTGATAGAGCAGGGAATTGATCCTGGATCTCCCAAGTCCTTGGCCAATGCCCTAACCAGTACCCATTCCTCCTCCCACTGATCCAGCAACGCTCTTAAGCAGAGCTTTGGTTAGCATATGACTCTGACCATAACGTTAAACCTAGACCTGTGATTACTCTCTCTTATCTTATCAATACTTTCCAAGATGATAGAACAGTGAAAATATATTGGGGCCTATGCTATATTTCCACTTAGTGCAGAGACCTAGATTGCTGAAAGAATACTGCAAAAGACACAGAAGTAAGTTTTCTTCTCAGTAGCAGCCTTCCCTATCCGGTTTGCTTTTCCGCCTTTTTATGTATTTATTTATTTATTGGTAAATATCTTCCTCGTGCTCAGGCATACATGTGGATTTTAAGTCGTACGATTGCATGGAGAGAAACACCTCTGCTGTAACACCCCAATAGTCAAGCCCTTTGTCCTCTTACTGGGAATGGCTTATTTTGGTGCATTCCAACTGGACTGGACTGAAGGTCTGTCATGGGTCTTTTCATGTTATTTTGTCTTTTCAGGCATAGGTATGTGCTCCCAGGCAGATGGAGTGCCCAAATGGCCAACTGGAATGCATTCTTTTAATCAGGAACAATGATTTGATGCCAATCAGGAATTATTATATGATAAGGGCAGTGTCAGTGTTGTTTGTAACCGATGGAAATCATCTTGCCATTGTTAAAGCTCTGAATACCTTCTTGATGGGCTTATCTTCAAAGCAGACGCTACTATCAAAGGGGATATTCTAATGATCTTAGTGAAAAGCATTACAAATCCATCAATAGTTCTGCCTTTTTTTCCCCCTTCTTTGATGATTTTATTGTTCTCAGGCCTAGAGTGAAATGTCAGGATGAACCTGCATCTGAACATATTGCAGAAGAGAATGGGTTTCATTTTATATCTATCATATAAATAGCTGCAAAAATTATAACTTGATCTTATTAACTTCCTTTGGATATTCACTGAATCTAATTTACCATCTAAACAATGAGTAATTAACCATTGGAGCAATTTACCAAGGGTCATGGTGAATTCTCCATGATGGACAATTTTTAAATCAGGACTGGATGGTTTTGTGAAAAATCTGCTCTAGGAATTATTTTGGGAGTTCTATGGCCTGTGTTCTACAGGAGGTCAGGCTAGATGATCACAGTGGTACTTTCTGGACTTGGAAGCTATAAATTTACAGCATACATCCTTTAAAGGAGCTTTAATATTGTGCTAAACACCCTGCCAGTCGATTGAGACTAGCCAACTCTACCGTCAAGTAGATGTGCCTAATGATTGGGTTTTTTTACTGAGATGGATTCTTTCTATCCACTCTTTCCCTTCTCACTGCCATAAAAACCCTGTGTCATGGTGACCTCTCCAGAAAAAGGTCCGGGCCACAGTTCCCTCTGGAGAACACGAGTGCTGCTCGTTCATCCAACCAACAGGGTAACTAAGGCATTTATCAATAATACTTTTCTACATTCCTGGAGCACCTTTCATCTGCGGATCTGAAAGTGCTTTACAAGCCTGAATTAAGTCTCAGCACAGCACTGGAAGGTAGCTAAGTATTACACCTGTTTCTCTAAAGTCTGTGACACATAAAAGGGGTTGTAAACAGGTCTGCTATAAATATATGTAGTCTCAGACGCACACCTGGGAAGCACAGCTTCTGTGTAAGGTGAACTGGCACTGCGAGAGAAATGCTTCCTGTGAGGACTGGTATGGTATTAACTCCTGCCTTTCTGTATTGTACTGCTTTGTCTTTAGGCAATTTGGCTAAACTTGGTTATTTGGCGTCTTGAACATTTTTAATATTGTGTAGTCAAGCAATTGGCTATATGTTAAACAAAAGTAACACACAAGATCTAGACCTATTGTTAGTACTATTTCATGAATTCAAAGGAGACTACATTTTAACTTAATGTGATGAAGGTCTGGCCTACACGTAAACATTTTGCAGGCATAGCTATATTGGTTAGAAGTGTGAAAAAACCCACAGCCCTAACTGACACAGCTGTGACAGCAAACGCCCTGGCATAGATGCAGTTATACTGGCAAAAAAAAAGTCCTTGGGCTGGTATATCTTATTTTGTACAGGGAACAGAAAAGTATAAGCTATGAGGCATAAACATTCATTTGCCAGTATAAACTGTGTCTCAACTAGGATTGTTTGCCAGCAAATCCATACTGGAATACCTTAACTGGCAAACCCTTTTTAGCGTAGACAAGGCCAAAAGCATCCTGGTAATCCTACCACCACTGGACGACGAAGTGGGCATTCACCCACGAAAGCTTATGCTCCAATACATCTGTTAGTCTTAAAGGTGCCACAGGACTCTCTGTTGCTTTTTACAGATGCAGACTAACACGGTGACCCCTCTGAGACCTACCACCACTGCAGAGAGAGATGCTCAGTGTAGTTTCTTTGGAAATTCAATCGACAGGCCTTGGAGAGCCAGCAGCTCAAAACAATACACTCTGAGCTGCTACACAGCACTGATCTACAACAGGAGGGAAGGACATTGACAATTATTTTTTATGTTGTAGTTTTATTAATAAAACTTTTTATGAGGTGTAAAATAACATGCTAGGCTAACGGCCAGAGAATGGCAAGAAATATGGCCTTGCTCCATGACTAAGGTGCGGGGGCGGGGGGGGAACGGCTGCCCTGTCAATATACAGGGTGAATGCTCCCATTCAGCTGGATGTGTCTCATACTTGTGGCATTTCCGCATCATTTCTTTACAACCTATTTCTTTACGACGTCTCGAGCTGTATTACCAGGAATTTGCACCATTCTGCAAATGTTGACAGGGCTGTGAGGTTAGGACGACTGTGAGGATAGGCTGTGAGGTTTTTACCCTGACCCTGCACAATTTTTTGAGAGGCATTCATTGTAAAACATCCAAAGGTGACTCCAGCCAAACAACAACCTGCTTCTGCACAGGGCAAAACACTGCACACTGCTTGAAAGCATTCCAAATGGTTGGGATGTGAAGTACTTGATCTGAATTGTTGAGCTACCTTTTACCTATATGTTTCCAAAAGATAATATAATGCTGCTCTTTGCACTTTGCAAGACAGTTGCAATAAGACGGATTCTTCAGAACAGAATCTATAATTCAGTTAGATTGTCAATGGGATGATAAAATAGGTCGACACGTCTCCTCGTGCATTTGAAATATTGAATGTTTTTCTACATTTCAGAGTTCAGAGGAACATTGTTAGGGGACAAAACATGAGCAAACACAGCTGGATATGAGTACAAGGACAGCTTCTAAATTGGTAAAGCTCCGTTGTCGTGCTGAGGACCAATGAGGGATTGTCAGGTGAGCAGCTAATCTCTGCCAGGCATTCTTCTGTTTCTTGAAGGATGTTGAGCAAGTCATGATCCTGAGATGACATTCATCCCATTAGCTTAAAGCAGTCTGACTCCTCTGAGCTCCACTGTCAAAGACCTTGGCTCTTAACTTCATTCTGAAACAGAAGAATGTTTCTCTTTATCAGACGAGATGTAAACACTTTAATATAATAGAACTTCCAACCAGGAGAATAGGCCTCTCTCACATAAAGATAACCTGAATTAGTTGTTTTAGCATGTCCACCTATTTAGCTAGCATTTCCTTAGCCTGTCATGACTTTAGAGGGTTTCACTAAATCAACCTTGTCTATAAACCTCAGTATATTACACAACTCCATTATGACCCTGCATTATCACTTATCTTCTAATGAATACAAACCTCATTTTCTTAGCCTCTTGCCATAACTACAGCACTGTAAGATTCTTTATTGTTCTAGCTGCTGTCTTTATATACTTTTTACCAGTTCTTCCATACATTTCTGTCATACATTATGGCATTTTCATATGGGCTGGTGAGGCGCTAATCAAAGGCAGTAAAATGTCTATGGCCAATTCATTTGCACAATTGCAAGGAGGTAAAAATAATGGTCTAATAACATAATCATATTACAATCCTCTGGGGACATTGCAGTCTAGTATTTTTTTTCTTATAGCTTAGACTGGTGCGTGAACAGAAAATAATTTTGTTGTAGCTTTTATAGAGTCCCTTTCATTCTAATGTGCTTCAAACCACATACAAACAACATGAGGGAAGATCCTCTCAGGATCAGAAACTGGTTAAACGATGGGAAACAAAGGGTAGAAATAAATAGTAAGTCTTCACAATGGAAAGTGGAACATAGTGGGGTCCCCCAAAGATCTGTATTGGGACCAGTGCTCTTCAACATGTTCATAAATGATCGTAAGTGAGGTGGCAACATTTGCAGACGATAGTAAATTACTAAAGATAGTTAAGTCTGAAGCTGCCTGTGAGAAATTACAAAGGGATCACACAAAACTGGGTGACCAGGCAACAAAATGACAGATGAAATTCAGTGTTGATAACTGCAAAGTAATGCATAATGGAAAAAAAATCCTAACTATACTTACAAAATGCTGGAGTCTAAATTAGCTGTTACCACTCAAGAAAGAGATCTTGGAGTGGTCATGGATAGTTCTCTGAAAACATCTGCAATGATAGTCAAAAAAGCTAACAGCATGTAAGGAACCATTAGGAAAGTGATAGATAATAAGTCAGAAAATATCCTAATATCCCTATATAAATCCATTGTATGCCCACTCGTTGAATACTGCATGCATGGTTGCACCATCTCAAGAAAAGATATATTGGAAAAGGAGATGGGCAACAAAAAATTTTTGGGGTATGGAACAGCTTCCATATGAGGAGCGATTAAAAAGTCTGGGACTCTTCAGTTCAGAAAAGACAACTAAGAGGATCTCTGATAGAGGTCTATAAAATCATGAATGGTGTGGAGAAAGTGAATAGGGAAATGTTATTTGCCCCTTCACATAACACAAAAACCAGGGGTCACCCAATGAAATTAATAGGCAGCAGGTTTAAAACGAATATGAGGAAGTACTACTTCACAAACTGCATAGTCAACTTGTGGAACTCCATGCCAGGGAATGTTCTGAAGGCCAAAAATATAACTGGGTTAAAAAAAAAGTAGATAAATTCATGGAGGGCCGGTCCATCAATGGATATTAGCCACGATGGTCAAGGACGCAACTCCATGCTCTGGATGTCCCTAAACCTTTGACTGCTAGAAGCTGGAACTGGACATCAGGCGGTAGATCACTCAATAATTGCCCTGTTCTGTTTATTTCAGCTGAAGCACCCAGCACTGGCCACTGTCAGAAGACAGGATACTGGCGGGCTAGACGGATTATTGGTCTGACCCAGTATGGCCATTTGTATGTTCTTTATTCTTAACTTCAATGAAGTGCTGTGATGCCTGGAAACGTGGGCAGCATATTGGTGTTCAAAGCACACTGAACAACAATGGGCAGAGGGGAACTTTTGGCCAAAGACTGAGGCAACCAGAACTATTATGAATCGGACTGTTTTTAAGGTCCCTGTTGAGAAGATAGACGCATGGATTTTCATCTCTTGTCCATAAGACTCGCACTTAGTAAACTGCAGGAAACTAAACTGATCTACCTCAGAAGGCTGAGATGCAGAATCAGCACTCCCAAGGTTAGATCTGTGGTTCTACCTAGAGAACCAAAGTATTTTAAACCTGGTATATAGCCTGTTAAGACATTACGGCTAGGGCACTATTCCAGACTTTATTGGGTCACGTACCACCTACTTAAATAATGATTGTGAGGTAAATTGGTAAAACGTCAAGCTCATGTAGAACCAGTAGTACATGTATCACAGTCTGGGAAGCCCTGCAGAGAAAGTCCATTTTTCTTACTGCGGCAGTCACGGGAGTAGCAGGTGGCACTAGAGTATGAATCTTAACAGTCCTAAAAACCCCTTAGGTAAGAGTGAATCAATTTTTCATTCGTTTTAACTGCTGGAAGATCCCAGACCACTATTCCAAGGGCTACTTTGGAAAACTCATTCCTCTTGTAATCAGGATGTAATCTCATGGTCCCTTTCCTAAATCACTGTGTGCTAGATGACTAGCACATCCCAAAAAAATGGCCTTCATAGTTTAGCCATCTTGCAACACTGAAAAGAAGAAATGAAGTTTGTAGTGGCAGCAAGTTCTATCATGGCAGTGGATTTATTACATGAAAATGAACTCCACAAAAATGCTAATTTCTTATACAACTCTCACACCAACGCCATATTACTTTAAAAAAGTCACTGTTAACAGGTCCCTCTCGTTGGAGTGTAGCTTTGATTGGCATCTACGCAGCAGAAAAATGATCCGCAAAAAATCCTGGAGGAATTGTAGGTGATAAAATACATGCTCCTTTTTTGGCAGCATCATTACCACATACAAAAAAGCAGTAATTTACCTCAACTTCTGCTCTTCCTAGGAATGAGGTAACTGTTGGGAATATGTTGGATAACTTTGCCTCTCCTTGTAAGACTGCTAATGAGTTGGCCTGAGAAATATTTGGTATGATAAAGTATTTTGAAATCAAGATGCTGTATTTCACTCTCAGGCTTAATGAGTCTTTGACCACCAGCCAGTAAAAAAGTAGGGATTTATTACCTCTTAATCACAGCTCCAGGTATGTTTTTTCCCCCCAGCAAAGCCCAGTCCACACTGCATCCCAGTGCATCATGTTTGTAAACTATCTTCAGATGTGGTTGGGGCTCGCTAGTTTTTGTTGCTTTAGTGTCACGGGGTGTTAACTGTCAAAGGAAGGCATTATGCTACCTATATATTTGTACCAAGCCCCATACATTGTCTTTCTATACAAAGAGAGCGTTCTCCAGTTGATTTCATTGAGAACTCTGTGACTCTTCTTCTCCCATAGCCCTAGATTTATTATTATTTAACTTCTGTATTTCAGTAGCACCTAAATGCCAAAAACAGGTTGTGTCCCATTGTGCTAGGTACTTAAAACATAATAAACAGACCCTCCCACAAAACGTTTACAGCCTAAAAGATAAGGCATAACTGGTGGATGAATGGGCCAGGGTCGAGGGAGGGACCCAGTCAATCGCAGCGATCATAATTTGCCATGGGTCTAGACATCATGAGTTTGCAGCTTCCTGTATGTGTCCTGGTGGAGGTAAATTTTGAAGAGGGACTTGGAGGATGAGGTAGCCACTTTAAGGATGTTGACTGTGTGTTTTTCCTAGTTGTAAAAGATATCGTAAATGGCAGTGTCACGTAGTGGCCCTTTAAGAAGTAAACCTCAGCCCCACCCTTGACACAATTATTCCCCCCCCCCCCCCAGTGGTAAGATGCATAAGGTCATGTAACTAGACTTCTTTGGGAAAGATAAGAGGCCTTGTGGGAGAGTAAGATGTTCTCTCTCCAGGGGAAAATGTTGTCTTGGGGGGAGAGAGGAGAGAAAAGGAAGCCATGTAGTTGCTGCTCAGCAAAAGAGCAGGGAGTGACCCAACAGAGCCCTGGGGGGTTGATGGGGAGAGACTGAAAAGAACCTGGGAAGGGCTGAAAACTGAGCCAGAGAGCTTAATAAGAGAGTGTGAGTGAAAGAGAGACCAGGCTCTCAGGACAGAGCGGCTGGGCCCCACTTGATGCTGGGATGTAGATTCCGTGGATTTTGTGTTTGTTTCTTTGGACTGGGGGTGGACTTTCATTATACGATTTAGCCAGCCCTCGAGATCCCACTGGGGAGCGGGGTCTGGGGCTTGCCCCGCTCCGGCACTCCAGCCAGGAAGCAGGGTCTGCATAGGAATCAGAGAAGGGACGTGCCGCTGCTTCTGGGAACCACTTGAGGTAAGCGCCGCCTGGAGCCTGCACCCCTGAGCCATCCCCCTGCGCCCCAACCCCCTGTCCCAACCCTGATCCCCCTTCCATCCTCCGAACCCCTCGGTCCTAGCCTGGACCACTCTCCTATACCCCAAACCCCTCATCCCCAGCCCCACCCTAGAGCCCGCACCCTCAATCAGAGCCCTCACCCCCTCCCGCACCCCAACCCCAATTTTGTGAGTATTCATGGCCCACTATACAATTTCTATTCCCAGATGTGGCCCTTGGGCCAAAAAGTTTGCCCACCCCTGATTTAGCTGGAGGGTCAAGTCACTGGAGCAACCAAACCAGACTCTGGGTATGTTTAAGAACCCGTGAGAAAAGGAAACTGAGGCAGGGCCACTGCAGCGCCACCTCAGGCCATGACTGGAGGCAGCCACATGGTAACAGGGAGCTTCTAAAAATAACTATGTAAATTCATTTGAATTTTACCTTGTTTCCTTCCATTTTATATCTATCAGCTGTTTAGCCTGATCCATTTGATGTTGTGACTCTCTGGCCCACAGAGGTGAAAACAAGTGAGCAGCAGCAGAAAAAGAACAAAAAAGAGGCCAAAGCAAAAATGAGGCTTCACAGTTCTTACTGCTTCATTTTATTCATATTTAAGCCAAAATTGATACAGAAAAAAACTAGAGATAGGCCTGTCCCGAACACTGGATGCGGATCTCAGTTATGGCTAAGTCTCTATTATGGGCCTTTGAATAACAGTTCCTGAATTTTAACCTGTTCAGAATCTAGATATGAGACTGAATGTTGCACCACACACACATCTGTCTAAAAGTTAAGTGATTTTGATGCATCCAAGCATGTGATGTCCGTGTGTCAGTTTTCCTGGAGCATGCTGCGGTCACCAAAATCCTTCTATTCTGTTGAACTTTCTCTGTAAGCGACTCCACAGACAGGAAGGAAAACAGGGTGAAATCATTAGGAAAAAACACTCTGGGGTCACATGGGATAATGTGGTGACTGCACAACTAATTCATGCGTCTCTATAGAGAAGAGTTTTTGGCATGACAACAGGTGGAGGAGGGGGGTTGGAATTTTCTAAAGTATTTCTAAGACTAAATGGCTTAAGAACACGAATCCTGTGTTCCTAAATCCTTGGAAGCAATCGTGCTAGTGCTGTCTGGCTACAGGGAAATGTCGTCATGGAGCCACTTATCCTAGTGCTCAAGTTAAAGACAGTCACAACATCAAAAGTAGCGGTTAAAGTTCCGCAAAATAGCTGCCTGCTTATAATTCCTTTCTAAAGAGATTAGACTCAAAGCAGTGTTGGAGTCAGCAGATAAAAATGGAGTGTTCGTAAGAAAAATGAACGTCTATGAATTATGCAGTACTGAATGGTGGCTGACTTAATGGTTTTTATCACTGTGATTAAAAACAGGCAGAGATGCTGTAATTAATTGTGCTTAGTTAGCAGCCAATCGCTATCTGGTGTGGAGGGCAGCTACAATGGATCTTGTTGGCATTAAGGATTTGATTTTTTTTAAATAACTTTTTAAAAGAAAAGTTTATTCTGCAGTTTATTGCCCTCTCTATTCAGTGCCAGTTGCCCCCTGATGCTGGGAAAATGAAGGGGTATAGGGACCGTCAGATGTCATTGGAATGAAACAGGTGGTAGCTGATAGCTTCACCACTTGGGTTGTATACTCTGCCAGTTTTTCCTCTCTGGGAGCTAGAACTGAATAGAATGAAATGGTGAAAAGGGGAGTTTGGGGTTTTTTTGTCCGTGTTTGTTTACCAGTGAGATAGAATGCACTAAACGATGGACCAATGGGACAATGTGCTAAACACTGGCCCAATGAGAACATAGGTGGCCAGCTCTTCAGATGGTGTAAATGGGTGGAGAAGAGCCATTGATTTCTGTGTCACTGGAAATTGTAACATCAGTGGAGCTGTACCCATTTATGGGAGTTGAGGCTCGCACCCACCATTCTCTGTGCCAATGCTCCCTGAAGTAATATAGCACAAACATTATATAGCGATTATAAATAATTATTTCCAGAAGGGCAAAGACCTTATTAGTAGCAAGGATCCGTAGCTTATTGATCCTATTACAGCTCCTGATGGCATCACTGTATATTTGTTTTTGAGTTATTCTATTTGACGACCTTCAAAGTCATTAACGAAAAAGCTTCAAACGCAAGAAAAGCAGTTACCCAAATCTCAGCAGTATTGGCTGTACCAACTTTGGACAGCAGCATGGTGTCCAAATTGAATTGTGTGTTTACTTTTCTTGACCCATGCATGGGCTTAAAGAAATTCTTTTCTTTCATGGAGAATGCAAATGTACTGATAACCAGCAGTGCACCAGAGATGCCATTGAGGTTTTTGTTTTTTGTTTTTTTTTTACTGTTACCCATTGGCAAGCAGAGAGCAGAAATGCATAGACTGACTGGAGCTTCAGCAGAAATAACTGAACACTGGTGAACGTGTATACACCTGACTCTCCTAAGTGTAGACTCATATTGGTGGTACATCTGTGAATCTTGGCAAAATGATTGCTCAGACTTTTGCATTTCATTTATCTGCCTTACCTGGCAAAAAAAAAATCGGGGGGAAAACCAGAACAGATTACCACTCTTAATGCCACATCAAATTACCTTAGAATTAAAATTAACAAAATGAATGAAATCAAGAACTGATCATTAGTCTTCAGGCTGATTTTCCAAATAAGGAACTTCTGACCATTATCATAGTTAGTACATTTCTTGTGCGCCCACTAGCACAAGGTACTTTCCCATACTGAATTTCTTTCATTTAATTAGGACAAGCTTTTCAAATGCTCATATCCTTAACTGGGGCCAGCTTTTCAAAGAGTTCAGTTTCCATTTCAGCACCTAGAATCCGGTCACTTCGGTGCTTAGCACCCAGCAATTCTCATTGTTTTTATTCCCAAATAGCTCTTGCTTCATTAGACAGAACTGCATGTTTTTTTCCTAGACCCGTTGATATTCCCAGGATGTTCACAGGGCCAGATTTTCAAGGGTTTAGCCCTGCCTACTGAAATGGGAGAATCACAAATTTTCCTCAGTCATTTTCAGTGAGCAACGCCGCATGGATTGTTTATTGCATTTTCTGCACCCACATGTATCCTGTCTCTGGAAGAGTAAGCATTGATGGTGTCACTCAAAATGAACTTCTACTGCACACACCAACCTATTTCTGTAGCAAAGGTCGGAATTGTTATCTATCAAGATAGAGCAGAATAGTCGAATACTGAGTTGCCTCAATGCACTGGCCTTTTTACCTTCAGAATGGGCTTCTACATCAAGCAGAGCAGGCATTGACTGAAAATCATTTGGGGCTGTCTTCTGTAAAGGTCAGAGTCTGAAATACTAGAAGATAATTTCACCCTAGTTTATAGCGTGGAGCTCTCTCTATCGTGGAAACCCAATTAACACCACTTGTTCAGCTGCCTGGCTCCTTTAGAGTTCCAGGTGGTGATGGGAACCAGGAAAGCCTAACTGGTGCTGTCACTGACTTAAATTAATCAAGAAAATATAGGTAACAATCAGGATGCAAATAAAGTCTGGGATGGTTTCCCCTAGTGGGGAAGTTGTCATCACGTAGAATAGTTTTTCTCAAGGCAAGCAAACTGCATCCTGGAAGTTCTAGTGGTGATGTCTTCATTGTCAAAGTGGAGGCATGTCACAGAATGATCATTGGTTGTACATCTTTCCGTGTCTTCCCTTCTAGATGAGGATCAGTTGCTTTCTCTCCCTCTCAGCCTCTAGCTTAAGTAAACTTCCTTTCTGCTTCTAATTCCAAGGCATTACTGTTTGCGCTCATCATTCAGGTAATGGCATTTCTTAAGGCTACAGAGCTAAGTTCTGCCACTCGACTCATGTCTACAATTCCATCTGAAGCCAATGGGAGTTGTGGCGCTATCATCTGATCACAGATATGTCTCACATCATTCTGTTGGCCAGTAATGTTAGCAGTCTTTCCTTTGTTCTTCAGCTGAAGTCAAACACTCAGCAGCTTTGTCACATGGAAGTGGTACAAACGCAGGAACATAAAATCAATACACTCCATTAAACTGTTTAAAAATAAATTACAGTGAGTGGTGTATGAAGCCATCAAGACATAACACTGCAACTTTATCTGTACTGGAAGGGCTCCTTTTACCTTTTAGTATACAAATTAGTATCAGACTTTTGGTAAATGAGGTGTTACATCTTTTTTCCCCCACTTCTGTTTCTTCTACAGATGAGTAAACATAAGGTCAGTGGTATAAAAAAATCTGCTGGTAAATTTAGTAAAATCATCATAGACCCAAAAGGCCCAATTTCCCTCTCTCTGACACCAGATGTATACTGGTATGACTCCGCTGACTTCAGTAGTTACTCTTGACTTGCACTGGTGTGAGAAGTACAAGCACACGTCTCTCTGTTCATAATTCAAGAAATAAAGTTCAGACAAACTGTGAAATTATTAATACGCTTAAGGACAAATGGGAGCTTTTCCATGGACTTCAATGGGCTTTTGATCAGGGCCTAATTGCTCAATAGATGGAAACTCCAAAGGATTCTCAAACCTTAACTCAGAATCTTTTTTTTTTTTAATGCATTAGAAAGGAGACTGGCATTCAAAAGCTTGTGCATCTATTTTCAATGAACTTTCTTGTGAACAAAATGTAATACACAAATGTTCTATGAAAACAAATGCTGTTAAAAGAATTCACTTTAGAATTCACTGGAATATTCATGGGAATATTTTTTTTGCAGTTTTTACCCAGCTCTGATTGTGATCCTGTTTTAGGCACTCAAATACCATAATGAAAGGTACAGAATAAGAATGTAGATAGATGACCCTGTATCGGTAATGGGGAGTTCTGGATAAATGAGGTTTGGAACAATCACGGTTATACTCTCTGATCACTTGTCAGACTTTGCAGAGATATGCACAGCCTTGAATTACTAGCTCAAATATACAAACTCTCCGGCTTTGATTATGGTAACTATTAAGAAATGGGGAGCAATAACAAAAAAATATTAGGTACTATTTTTTTTCACTGTGAAGGGAAACTAAGTATGAACCATCCGTTATCTGTATTTTGGATATGAGTTTCAGTGAATATAATTAATGATTAGTCTGTCGTATTGTAAAATATTAGAGAGGTAGCCATGTTAGTCTGTATTCACAAAAACAACAAGGAGTCCGGTGGCAGCTTAAAGACTAACAGATTTATTTGGGCATAAGCTTTCGTAGGTAAAAAGTCCATTTCTTCAGATGCATGGAGTGCCAATATAGCTAGGCCTGTGTCTGTAATTTTCACTCCCTGCATCTGAAGTGGGTTTTTTACCCACAAAAACTTATGCCCAAATAAATCTGTTATATTTTAAAATGTGATCTCATCTGGAGTTTAGTTTATTGCTTAGCAATTAACAATGCTTGTTCTAACTCATTAGTAAATAACTCTGGGTGATCTCGGCAAACACAGAGTAATCTGAACCAGGGTTTACGATGGCTGAGTCTTGAGTACCTGTTTATTATCCGATATGTCTTTTATAAGGGAACGACACGCTGCATTTGCAGTGGGATGGACTCAATGATCCGAGTTTTCTTTTCCATCTTTAACTAACTTGATCTTACCATGTTCTGCTGAGAATATGTGACGCTGGCAAACCAGGTGCCAGCTCATGCCTAGCCCCACCTTATCTCAACTGCACACTGACAAATACACAGCTGGAATTAGCCTGGCTCACCTGTCTGTTAATATTGTTAATATAGGTATTGGAATTACAAAAATGTGCTTAATGTTTAGATGTTACTGGATGCTTGTAAGCTGCTGCCTGCATTAATCTCACTTATAACGCTTGTAACCCATGTTATGAAGTAATATTTAAGTGTTTGCATTGTCCACCTCTGTAACTCTGTAAATCACCAGACAGGAAAGAGAGATGAACTAGTATGAAATGCTGGCTTCCAAAAGGAGGTGCTATGTCCTACCCAACTGAGAAGGCCCATTAACACCAAGGTGAACTAGTATGGAATCTTAAAAAGGAAAAAAGGCTTTGTTTGCTCTCCCCCAGCACCCATGGAGATGAATTACAAGTAAATGTGCTCATTGGCTGAGTTTTCAACTGAGAGCACTGAGGGGAACATAAAATAAAAAGCCCTAACAAGAAGAAACTGGATCTCTTTGCTGCTTGGACTCTAGTGGGGCAAGATTTCTAGGCATAAGCAAGGGATCCCCAGCTTCTTAGCCTGGGTTAGCCCTAGCGGACATATAGAGTTTATCATAGAAACTTCTATTACCTTTTGAAACTTAAGACTGAAACTCATTTGTGTGTATATATGCTTTAACCTTGTAAACAATGCTCATTTCTTTTTCCTATGTAATAAATCTTTATACGATTGGCTACAAGCATTGTCTTTGGTCTGAGATCTAAGGTGCAATTGACCTGAGGTAAGTGACTGGTCCTTTAAATATTGCTGTCATCTTTGGTTTAAAGGACCATCTATCACAAAAGTAAGCTTACCTGGATGGAAAGACAGAGGGAGTACCCCAGGGGTCCATCTGTGACTCCATGTTTCACTGTTATAGTGCCTAAGGAGTTTACACTTGAAAATTGGTCAGTGAAATCTAAGTATAGAATTTGGGGGGTTGAGCCCTGTTTCCAAACAGTCTACCGCTTAATGCACTACTAGAAAGTGCTCAGATACTGCAGTGTAAGAACTGATATCAAGTGAAAGGCCGGGGAACTGAAAATTCCATGAACTTCATCACAGTTATTTTAAGAAAAATGGTCCCCCCTGTTGGGGGAGATTTGTGGGGCTACCACATGTGCAGGGGGCAATACCTCCCACCCTCACAGATCCATCTGAAGGGCATCCCCCAGATCTATGGAGTTGTTCCTACATGTACAACAGCCATCATGTGCAAATGTGCTAACCCACCTTCCCCACCATCAGCACACTGTCAACAGGAGTTATGCTGCTCATGGTTGACTCCCCCTGCAACTGCCCAGGAACAGCCTCTGGGGAGGGCGTGGGGGGAATGGTGGGCCCAGCACAGCATCAACTCTTGATCAGATTTTGGAATCGAAATCTACAAACTTTTAGCTAGGGGAAGCAGCTGGTTTTTGCTCCATTCCCTCCCCAAACACCACTGAAGCCATTCTCCAGGGAATTGGGATGATGCTGCAGAACTGTCGCTGTCTCCTCAGCGTTCCCCAAGAAGAGATTCTTTAAATCATTGTTTCTCAACCAGGGTTACATGTACCCCTGGGGGTACACAGAGGCCTTCCAGGGAGTACATCAACTCATCTAGATATTTGCCTAGTTTTACAACAAGCTACATAAAAAGCACTAGCGAAGTCAGTACAAACTAAAATTTCATGCAGACAATGACTTGTTTATACTGCTCTATATATGATACACTGAATGTAAGTACAATAATTATATTCCAATTGATTTATTTTATAATTATATGGTAAAAATGAAAACATATACAATTATTCAGTACTAGCGTGCTGTGATAATGCCTGATTTTGTAAGCAAGTAGTTTTTAAGGTGAAACTTGGGGTGCACAAGACAAATCAGACTGCTGAAAGGGGTACGGTAGTCTGGAAAGGTTGAGAGCCACTGCCTTGGAGCTGTCCCTTCTCCCTGGAGATGTGTAGGCCAGTGACATTGTTGCTTGGAACAACACAAAGGCTGGTTCGCAGCTTTACTTGGCTACTTTGAATGGGATTATGTATTTTCTGCAGCCCAGTTCTGCCTTGTCTTCCATCACCCAGGGAGATGGTGATATTCGAACATATTACCTCTGAAATAAATATTCGCAGAAATAAAATATTAAAACGCAATGTTATATCCATAATCCCCCGATGAGTCGTGCGGCAATAGCGAGATGTGTGGAGCAGGTAGAGTGATAACTTAAAGCAAGAAGCAGAGGGAACTTGCTGACTAGCAGCCTCAAGATTTATTCCACATTATTCTATTAAGTTCCGGTTTTAAATCTGGCTTTTGTTCCAAGTAGAGCCCTTCAGGGATTGTGGGTAATTTTCAACATATTTAAGAGAGTACACTGAGCCCTCCCAAAAGAGCAATTTCATTAATTGCTTGGTACTGCTGCTGCTCGGACTCGTAATCCTTTTCTTAAATTACAAAGTGCACTTGAGCCAAGACATCTCCCCTACATGCAGCAGCATGAAGGAAAATACCCTCTCCGTGGTTCTGCTGCTATTGTTGACATAACGTTCCTCTGTAAATTTCATGGTATTTCTGGAAAGGGATCTGTTTATCTTAATATTAACATGCACATGGTCCCTACCAGCCCTCACCATAATCTTAGTTACATAGCTGAGTTATTAAATAGTAATTCCTAACGCTGAAGGAGAATTGTCTACCGGGGAGGGGAAACAGGAAGAGGGAATGTCTAAGGCATTGGCATGATCACGCTAATTTCAGAAGGATTTATCGCAATCAGGAAAAGAGAGCATGAGGGACAGATGCGAAACGGTTGGCTAATAATGAACCAAATTCGGCCACCCTTTGCCATAATGAGTGGTGACTTACTCCATGAGTAAGGGACTACTTGGAGTGAGTAAGAGTGGCCAAACCTGGACCCTGCGTGGGTGCCTCTGAAGGTGGGAACACCTCCCACCTAGGGCTGCCATTGTGACAGATAACTTCCTCCATCCTGACCGATCGCTCCCAGAGCAGTAGACAGAGTGGGATTTAATACCACAAGAAAAGTTGAGCATTGAAACAATAAGAGGAAGAATAAGAGCATTTCCAAGGTCTGGATGTTTGTAGCAGAGTAACTGACCTTATCTTAGCCTCTGGCCATGTAAACAAGATTTTCTGCATTTCCCAGTTGTACAAGCTATGAATAGAAATACTGAAGGCAGCAGATGTGGGCTGAGCCTGTGGTTTCTGCTAGGGGAAGGCATATTTGTTCAAAAGAATTCAGCACAGGCCCAGATCTCTTGCTTGTGAATTCTAAATGCCCTTTTGGGGTTCAATTCAATCCCTTTCTCAATCAGCTCTCAGTGATTCTCTATACATTATTTCTGTGCAGCCTCAGATCAGGTCTCCCTGGACTCTGGAAGGATATGTGTATGTCACCATGAGTGATGCGTATCAGGGAAGCAACTAGCAGGCTTCCATCCTGAGCTGAATCTAAAAGTGGTACCAGCGTTAGGTAAGGATAGCAGCTATGCCTGGCAAGAGCTGAATTAAAAATTGGGATCAATGTTGGAGGAGGAAAAGAGGATTGGACCATGACAAAATAAGTCATCTGATGTATGTGAGGGTGATGAGGTACTTGGGCAGGTTAATTCTAAACAGGTGGGGCCAGTTCTGCCTCGAGCAGCAAAGTGTGTAATGCACTCTCACACTCTCTGAACGATTTGAATCACTGCATCTTCCTAACAAAAAACCAAACCAAACAAAATGCTCTTTGTTCAAGGGGAGTAGGACTAAAAGTTCAGCAAGCAAAACAACGTCCCATTCCAGAAGCAGCCCCTTTTGGCAAAATAGAACTGACAAGGAAACCTCAGAGAACACACATCTTCAGGTGAACCCCTAGCAACTTGAGGTCCAAAATACATTTGGGCACCAAAGAATTATTCCAATCCCCTCTACTACCCATTGGATTGCCGGGAAGCGGGAGAGGCTTCCTTTCTCAGGTTCTAACCAAGAACCACAATGCTACCAGCTAGCTTTTCATGATTAATCAGGATAGTCCTCTAATTAAGAATTTATTGTATATTTCAATATTTGGCCTGCGATCAAGAAAGGAATTGTTGGGTGAGGGCAAAGGGACAGCAAGATAAAGCTTGCACCCTGCATCATCCATTAGAGGAACTGGTATTTTATTTTGGTCCTTAATTTGGAAGGCCAATAGATTTGTCAATAGCTGATGGATGTTATAATAAAAATAAAAAAGTTAATCAGATTAAATATGGGAGCTGGACACCTTGCCAATGCTCCTGTCAAAGAAAACTGTACCATCTACCCATTGAAACAGCAGGTTGGGATCCCATTTGCATTGCTTATGAGATGAGCATTCTTTAACACTCACAATATTAGCAAGCTGGCAGCCATGACAAACCTCTGAGCCACTGCGGATAAATCCAAATAGATCAGCCTGTGTTTTTGTATTCCCTTTCAGAAGACAGAAAACCATGGATTCATCATCTTCTGAGCAAAGAGTTGAAAGGCCTTTGCAATTATGGTGGTGCTTGCTTAAACAAATTCTGCACAAAGCCACATTTACCAAACCAATTAGAAGAATGCATTTACTGCTTGCTTGGATGCTCTCTGCAGAGGTTATGTGCCGTGAACCCCTTTAAAGTAATGGCTGATAAGAGCTCAAACATCTTACTGAAAAGAGTTTTCTGAATCAAAACAGCAGATGTGATAGTTTAGCAGATGTATCAAGTGAATTAATTGGCTGGGCACTAAACTCTCCCCGAGTTACAGGCATGACCAACCAGTCCATTAAAGGAATGAAGAAACACCACACTAAATGCATTTTAAATGCATTCATTTTCCATGCTCTTCCATCTTCATGCTTCAGATGGTTGTTTTACACTCGCTCGTCAACAGAATAATCACTTAGTAAAGCAGGTGATACATAAACAGCAGCGTAAGGAGAAAGAGCTATTACAGGCCCCATGTGAACTTGTGACAGCAGGGGAAAGTTAGTCAAGCTGGCCAAGACACTGACCGGTAGTTGGACCAGAGGACTGGGTGGCGGGAATGCTGGTCTCAGCTCGGCAGTGTACCTCAGACTTTTGGGGGGACTTTGAAAAGTTATTTAAACTTTCTGTGCTTTCCTTTGTCCATTAGTACAGTGAGCGGAGCTATAGAGCTAAAGTTAGCCCCTCTTTTGCGGAACAAATCATTCACAAATAGATCCTGCTTATTGGTTTTTAATCAGTTCATCATTAGTCTTAAGGATACACCAAACCCTTTGGAAAAGTAACTGTCAGCCTGTGAGAGGAATGATGGGGTGCACTCAGCAGGTGCAGAGAACTGGCCTCCATGGTGTGTCGGGGATGTATGGACTCCCAAAATCCTGTCACTCTCCCCACTTTTACCCATGTGGGAGAGCAACAGAAGTTGTACGGCAGGTGTGTTCCTCCACACCCCTGGATGCAGGATTCAGTTCTTAGAGAATCCATAAAGGCATGTTCAAGCTCAGTGTAACTGATGCTGTTATAATCTCATACTATTTGAATTCTGGTTTAAATCTGATCTTCTCTGGTCAGACCTGTCCTCAAAAGGCTGTGGAGTTAGGAAGATGTTCATATTCTTTGAAAGAAATTGACAATTATTTATGTTGCACAAGTTTGTTTTCTGGAAATGGCCATGCTTGTTCTGCCTGTGATGGAGCAGTGAGCTTTCTCGGACTGGTTCTATTAATTCCAATAACAGAAAGGGCTATGAAATCAGTCTGCTGTCAAGGAGACAGGAACTGAGTCCCCCATCCCCAAGAAAACTGTGCCACTCATTCATTTGCAGGAATATGATGAACAAGTGAATCTAAGAGAAGTTGGTTCTGGGTGGGCCCAGATGATAAGGGGTAAAGCCCTGTCCCAACTTTCACTGGAGGCTTTCAGAAGAGAAGAGACACAACTTGGACTGGAAGATCTATCAGGTTCCCAGGTAGGTAAATTGCTTTGGTTATCAGTGGTGCACTATGAACTTATGAAAATGCAACCTGATTCTAAAGTCATGAAAATGATTTCCCATTTTCTATCCGCAGTGATGGCTTAATGTCCACCCCACAGCACCGTTCTCCACATCCCAGACAATTGAAATATATCATCCCTTGTGGTCTGTGCTTGCTGTTTACAAGGAATCCGGCAGCCAGAGGAAGCAGGCTCTCAGAAGGCAAAGCAAAACAAACTGATGAGATAAGTTAAAAGGCTTTTCCCCATCACTCCGTGCCCATAGAAGAGGTTTATTATTTTATGGATAGTAGCTGTGTTTGTGTGATTATTATAAGTCCTGATTTAAAGATGTGGCAATTGGTCTGTTTCTAAATATAGGCTTTGTTTTGTGCTGGGGGGTGGAAGAGAGATTTTCTGTGTTCCAATCACTTAAACCTGTGCAAATCCTTTAAAGGCAACAGGCATAGTTTGAAAGCAATGGAATTGTACAGGTGTAATTATGAGGGCATAATCTGTTGGACCTTGCAAAAATCTTGATTCTCAGATCATGGGTTGAGCTTGCAGGGCTGAGAATTGTGAAAAAAAAAACCCTTTTCAATTTCAAAACATCTTTTTTACTTGTGAACTGGCCCCATTTGGTATGAAGTTAATGAAAAATGACCAACTTGTGACTTCCCGATGCCTCTTTTGCACAGTTATTTTCCAGTGCAGGATACATTTTAAATAGGGAGTAAGTGGTGCACAGAGCCTTGTGTGGTGTCTCTTCACAGGGGTGAACTTTATCCACTGAGCACAGGTCGTAAAGATAGTATGCAGAGAATGTAGCACATACCTCCTGTGCCATGTGCCCTCGTCAGCCCAGTTCATTATTACCTTGTCACAACATTTTAGCTGTAGCCCTTGAGGCCGCTGGCCGAGCCTCTGCCTTTGATCTTCCCTTAACATCTAGCAAGAGGTAGCATGATCCAGTGGGCAGAGCACTGGATTGAGACTTGAGTTATACCTGGCCCTGCCACTGACCAGCGTGTGAATGTCACCACGTTGAGCGTCCCTTATGTCCTCCAACCCTTCATCTCTATTGAGACTGTAGGATCTTTGAGACAAACGATCTTTTACTTTGCAAAGCTCCTAGCATAATAGGGCAGCTAGGCGTTTCTAGGGGCTACTGTAATACCAATAATACATTCAGCACTTTCCAAATATTCCCACACTGAGATTTGGTCTTACATGGTTAAATCATCAGAGCATCTTTTACAAGCACTGAGGACCGGGGGCTGAAATAAAACGTTGGTCAGGTTGCGGCACGATTCAGTTAAACCTTTTTTTTTTCTTTCAAAAAAAAAAATTAAGAAATGGAAAAGTTCCAACCCACCAAGATCATGATCAGCCCCTCTGACGAATCATGGGAACAAAATCATTTGCTCCAGCTCTTCTCCTCTAAGCCGTACATTACTTAGAGCCCCCACTGATTTAGTCATTTAAATTTTTGTTTTAATATAAATTGTTTGTTTGTCACGGCTGATAAGCAGTTTAGTGAGATTCACACTGTGACTATGCGGCATCTCAGTGTACTTGCTGCTATAAAAACTGCCTTAGTTTAAACTTAAACCCAAGCTGTCAATACAGCCTGCTAGCAGAACAGCCTCCTGGGGATGTGTAGAGAGGGAAAGCGCGATGGATTGAAGCAAGTTGATCTGAAATCAAATGGAGTGCTGCTGGTCTTCTTTATGGAATCAAGAGATGGTTCATTTCAACTTCGAATTCTCAACTTCTCAAGGTGTTTCCAACTTGATTTTTCTCCCGCTGGTCTTAAATAGTTAACTATTTGGAAGGACTTATCTGTGCAGATCTCTTGTAAACGTTTCAGAACAGCTTGGGTTGGGTTTGTGGTGTAGCCCAGCTTCGATATGATAAAACTCATAGCCTAAGAAAATATTTGAACGGTTTTATGATCCCTTTCCTTCTCCCCTTACATCAAGTCGTCTGCTCAGCGCTGCTGCCTTTTCCTCACTGTCTCCACAATGAAACCCAGAGGCTAAAAGCAGAGGGGAGCCCGACTCTTCTCCTTTGGGTTGGGTAAGCTGAGGTCCCCAGCAGGTGGTCCTCGGCTTGGTCGGTGTGGTGAATGCTTCCACTCCTGTTTCAATCTACTTTACCTACTGGCTTAAAACAGCAGTCACCTCTGTGATGACGATGGTTTTCTCTTATCTGGCTTCGTAATCTCTCCCCATTTCTCCTCCAGTCAATTACAAAAATGCAGCTGCTCTTCTGTACAAGTTATTGGGCTGCCTTCTTCATCGTAGCCCCCTCCAGGAGTACTTTATGCAATGTACCTACATCTCTCACAGGTAGTTCTTTCTCTCATCCTTGTGTGGGCAGTGTAGTGTTTTGTTTTTGTTTTATGTGCTGCTCTGTGCTTGTTAGAGAGAGACAAGGTCAAAGAAGTGTACCTTGCACTTGGAGCAGTGGAGGGTTGTGGTAGTCCTTAGTTCCTGTGCAAAGTTGGTCCATACTCTCAGCTCGGCCCCAAGCAGCCCTGTCTTGCACAGAGGTGCTTTACCCTCTCCCCTCTAATATCTTCCTGTGCTACCCCCACAGTACATCCCGCTCTTGGTCTGATGTCTCTTATTCAATTCAAGCTCCTTGTCCTTATCAATAAAGTGCTACAGATGCTTGCTCTCACCTAGCTCTGTGCTACCCTTCCCCTACGCTTATGTCTGTTCCCTAAACACAATTTCCTAACTACTTCTCTTCAGCCATCCCTTCATCTCCTGCTCTGATACATGTCTTCTGCTGTGCTATGCCAAGGACCGTCCCACAGTCCGTCACTCTTCTCCTTCAAATTCCCCCCCTGGCAATCCCTCTTCCTCTCTTCTCACTCCTGCCCTAACCTGAAATGTTGTCCTGTGTTTATCATAGGCTGGCTTGTCTTCTCTCATTCGAGTTGAGAGGCAGGGAATGTATCTTCACAACCGCTGCCCCCATTTACAAGTAAAAATAGAGAAAACTAGATAAGTGTTTTTACAAAATGATTCCAGCTTGCAAATTCACTACAAAAATAGTTCATGCCTAAATGAGAGTGGTAACATCAGTTTAAAAGTCACTGGTGGCCCAATTCTCAAGCCCTAATGTATGTCCTGCAGTTCTGTAAGAGCTGAAGGTCAAGGCTAGCACCATTGCCTCGTCACATCTTTCCAGCCACTGGCTCCAAACATAAAGATACACAGACCCCCCGCAGAAGGGCACACGCAAGGGCACTGCTTTTGTGAAACAGGCTTTACACATTTCACCTGATAACTCTATTAACAGCCATGCGGGGAGAAAGAGGAGGAAGATATTCAAGTTCTTGATCCCTCTTAGGGAGCCTGCTAAGTGTGTTGATGTGGGTCGGGCAGTGAAATCAGAGATCCTGGAAAAGGAAAGTTTAAAAAGATGCTCAGTGGAAGCAAATCTTGCAGCAAGAAATGGGCTAAAATTTAACATCCCAGAGATGTTGTCTCCGGGTGGTTAAAACAATGAGACCTATGGCAGTGGTTCTCAAACTAGGGCCTCCGCTTGTTCAGGGAAAGCCCCTGGCAGGCCGGGCTGGTTTGTTTACCTACCGCGACCACAGGTTCGGCCGATGGTGGCTCCCACTGGCCGCGGTTCGCCGCTCCAGGCCAATGGGAGCTGCAGGAAGGGCGGCCAGCACGTCCCTCGGCCCGCGCTGCTTCCTGCAGCCCCCTGAACAAGTAGTGGCCCTAGTTTGAGAATCACTGATATATGGGACCATTACTCTGGCTGTGAGAACAAAAATAGGGCCTGATCGGGGGTTGGAAAACTTCCCTTCTTGTGCAGATATCCCTTTACACTGTGAAGAAGGTATTAAGCCACTTCCATGACATTGTATTCTCGTCCTCATCCCTTAAAGACAGCCCTCCATAAGGCTGTGTGAGCACACTATCGGCAGCAGGAGAAAGTGGCAGAAATTGGGTGAAGGGAAGAGGTTACTCAGTGTCCTCGACTCTGCAGAGAAAATGGGCAAATGTTGATACAGCCTTAGACTGCATTAACATTTGTGGGTTTACCCCCTCTTCCATCCACTATGATGGCCCCTTGACTCCAGTGAATGATATAGAGGATGCTGAGAAAAATCTATACACAATGTGCTCCCCAAGGTATTCCAAAGGGCATGTGTCGTTACTGAAGGCTGAAATAGCTTGGTTTTAACATCATAAAATCCCTGCACCACAGGGCGTGGCAGTTGCCTTTGGCAATGAAGGGTTAATGTACTGCATGTCTTGCTTCGAGCCAGTGGAACTACTGTAACTCGGTGAATTATATCCAAATAACACACACATTCTCAGATTAGGAATCCCTCCTTCCCCCCAAGCATCTTTGTCTCCTTTCTAATTTCTAGAGAACCAGAATTTCAGTTTTGTGGGAAATTTTATGATTTCCAAATTTGTTTTTGTTCCAGTTTGGAATGAAAAGCAGAGAATTTCTTAATTTCTTGCATAGCGACATTTTTGAAAATCTTGTTTTTGAATCCATTGCAACATTTCATTCATTCAAAATCAAAAATTTCATTTGACTTTTTAATAGTATAAAATTTCGAAATGAAATGAAATGAAATGAAAAATTGAAATGTCCCCTTCTGAAAATATCAAAACAGAACTTTCTGACCTAATTGTTTCAAAATGAAATTTCATTGAAACTGACGCCTTCCAACCAGAAGTTTCTATTTTGACAAATGAGCATTTAAATGTTCCTCTGGCAAATTTTCAACCAGCTCTGCTGATTTCCTTAATCTTTGAAGCTGATGTTATTATTTCCATGGCATCTAGAGGACTCACTGAGGATCAGGACCCTTGTGCTAGGTACAGAGTGCAGCTCTTGTCCCTAAATCTTAAAGTCTAATTAAAACAAGACAAACAGGTGTAACCAGAAGAGTGGGACAAATGTAACTATAATAAGGGTGAGTTTCCATAGGGCAGTTACATGCACAGCCAAATGGCTTTGAGATGATTACATTTTAAAATCATTTATCAGATAAATGAGATACATATCAGAAATCGCTGTTGGCAGTATGCCTAGGATCTGTCTCTCATATACATTTGTATAGCTGTCTGTCTTCTAAAGACTTGCCATCTAAATAGACAAGTCAGACAAAGGGTGGGAAGGGAAAAGGGGCAACAGGCAGAACTGGAAATGGAATCCAGGTCCTGTGATCCCACTCCAGTGCCCCATCCATTAAACCACGCTGCTCTGCCACACTTGTTGGATTCCTTCGAAATAAGGGGTTTTATTCTCCAATGCGATATGTTGCATTGACTTGGCTCCTCAGATTTCAAAGCCAGCAGTCACCTTCTTGGATAAAATTTCATTACAATGTCCCAACTTTCTGCCAAGCTGAACGTTCTGGCTGCACTCTATAAAACTGTAACACATACAGTACACTAGGTCAATGATTGCAATTGTGAAATTGTTGTTAACTTTCCCTACTGAAGGTTATCAGCTCTGACAGCATGAACTGATGTCCGGTGAACCATAAGCCTTATTCTGAGAGTACTTATCAGCCGGCTGACTTATCTGCCAAGGCAATTCACAAGCAGTTTGTGAGGAAGAAATAAGACAGCAGCACTGAGGGGGACACATGAAACTTTAGAGCAATAAAAGAGGTATTAGACAATGCTAACTCATCAGAATAGGCCATGAAATAGGCCATAAAAGAGATGAAAACAATATGAGAGGCTTCATAATGGAAATAACTACAGTATCAGGCAGATATTGATTGGCTCCCAAATCTGTCAGTTTCAAAGCAGTTTCACAGCACTTCTCATCCAAAGATCTCCAAGAGGTCTCACAACATGACTGTGAGGTAGATCTGGAGCATTATCTCATTGTACAGATAAGCAAACTAGGCTACAGAGAAGTAAGTGACTTTCTTGAGATCACAGCAAGCCAGCATCAAATTCCCCAAGAGTTCCAGCTCCCTTCTCCTTGCTCGAGAACCTGCGCTAAGTAAGTGTGCGTAAGTAAGATCCAGCAGCTATTTTACCAAGGCCATGGTGAATAACTCTGGTACTAAATATCATCTTTGATTATGAATCAGACATGCCCTTTCTTGGTTGTACAGGTACCTGGTATACTTGGTAGCCTATATTTAATAAAAGAGAAGGAAGAGGAGGCCCTGCTCAGCAGGATAACAGACATGCCAAACCCGCAAAAAAAAATTTAAAATGCGGAAATTGGGCTTGGTTTTGCCTTAATTGGCTTGTGAGTTGCTTGTTGTCTAGTTTTTGGCTTATAGATTGTTTGGCTTGTAGCTTGTTGCTTTTTTTGTTTGTTTGTTTGTTTTTTGATTGGCTCCCCGCAAGCAGAGGCAAGGTGGGAGAGAGTCAGGGGTGCACAGTGGGCCCACCGCAGTCCCAGACTGCACGCTGGGGGGCATCTCGTCACAGAGTGTTGGGGTTCTTAGGGATTGGCTTGTTTTGGTTTATTAGCTAATGGGATTAGCTTGATTTTTGGTTTATTGTGAAAGTCGGGGTGCTTATTTACCGCATGAAAGTTAGCAACTGTGCAGGATAACACAGTTTCTAATGTTTTACCAACAAACCTGCACAAAATACTCATTAGTAGTCAGCATGTACTGTTCTAATCTTATCTCAGTGTTCCTGGGCAAAACCATTTTAGGAGTTTGGGGGATAATGTCTGGGGGAATGTCCCAATACTCCAAAGAGGAAAAACAAGAAATTGTTCTTGTGTTACCACTACTATTGAATGTCCAGGGATGAGAGTGCTGAACTGAGTCCCCACCAGTATTTGCTACTGAAGTAGAACATTAATTACTTCGCCCTTGTATAGTGCCTTCCAGCTGAGAGGCCAAAGGTTTTGGGAACCCCTACTGTAGTCTCTCAATACTGTCTGTGCGGTAAGTAAAGATAATTACCTGAATTCCACAGCATATTCTGATCACAAGCTCATCATATCAGGGACTATATTCTTCTTTTGTGTCTTGTAGAGCACAGAGTCCACTGTCAGTTCTTTAAAAAAAATTAAATATAGATGAAGAAATGAGTAGAGTTGGCTGGAAAAAAATGTTTTTTTGGAATTTGCCAATTTATCAAAATTAAACTTTATCATAGGAATGGTTTGATTATGACCATGATGGGTTCCCCCCGGGGTGCCACCTGGAACTGGGGTACCACTGAGCTCCCCTGACCCACCAACCTTGGCTCCCTTTTACACATTACTGCTGTGACAAACTGCCAAGCCCTTTCCAGGCTCCAGCCTGCATTTTCACCAGCACACTTACAGGTAGGGACACACCCAGTTTCAATACATACAGACACTCTGACCAGCCCCTGCATGGGAAGGCTCCAACTAGGGCACCTCCCAGTTCCTAAGGCATGCACCCCCTCTGGAGTATAAATCCAAAATTATACCATCTTGTGCACAGGGAACTGTACAGCATAAGCTCATAAAATCCACCCCCTCCATCAATGTGGAGAGGAATATGCAACAGCTTTCTGCCCGAGTTATAACTCCCACACACTGGTTTTAGATAAAGCAAGAACGGGTTTATTAACTGCAAAAGAGAGATTTTAAGTAATTACAAGGGATAGCAAACGGATCAAAGCAGATTACCTAGCAAATACACAAAGAATGCAAACTAAGCATAATATACTACATAGATTGGATATGAATAGCAAATTCTCACCCTAAGTGATGATACAAGCAGGCTGCAGATTCTTAAGGGGCAAGCTGCACTTGCTTACAGCTTGTCCCATTCACAGACTAAAAATCCCTTTAACCTGGGTCCAGCACTTCCCCCAGTTCAGTCTTTCTTCCTTAGGTGTTTCCATGAGTCTTCTTGGGTGGAGAGTCAGTGAAGAACCATGATGCTGTCACTCACCTGCCTTATATAGCTTTTGCATATGGCGGGAATCCTTTGTTTCAAAGCTTGGCTCCCACTCCAGTCAGTGGAAAAATACTGACATCCCAAGATGGAGTCCGGCACCAGGTGAACTAGTCACATGTCCCTGTAGTGTCACAGCAGCCATTACTTGGAGGCTGTCCTCAGGAAGGCTCCCCAGGTAGGAGATAAGCTTCTCCTAAGGTCTGTTGTTCTCTCTAATGGCTCATTAACTTGACTTGGCCCTTCCCAGCCAGCTATCTAGACTGAGAGCCTTTTGCCTAGTGGGCATTGCCCAGGAACAGTTACATGTGAAATAGATACATAGTCAATATTCAGAACTTTGGAAACAAAAATAATACAGGCATACAAATAGAATAATCGCAATCAGCAAATCATAACCTTTCCAATGACATCTCACATGACTTATCTTGCATAAAATACGTCAGAATTATAGCATAATCCTATCGTAATATCACCGAAGAATATGGGGTGCAGTGGCACAATGACTGCCTTCTGTTGGATCACAGGCAGATTTCAAAACTGGTTTCCTGCCAGCTTGCCCACTTGGCTGCTCTGCAGCCTGCTAAGCACGGGACCATACAGCTTGGGAGCTGGCACTCCCAGGGCATCCTGGCTCCCTTTCAGCCCTCCAGGAGGGCTACCGAAGATCCAGGGCTTCCAGGTTCCCCGGATCCCTGGCAGCCTGCCATGGAACCTGGGACCCTGGAACCTCTGGCAGCTGCGGACTGAAACTGACATAATTCCTGTCAGTTTCACTAACCACCACCAATAGCAGCAGTGAAACTGACTAGAGCTATGTTAACTTGAGAGATTCAACGAGTCAAATAGTGAAGAGCCAGGAACCTTCCTTTTATTACTCTAGGATTAAAAATTCCTGGACATACGGAGCTGTAGTTCTGCACAAGATGTTTGCATCCCTTACAAATATTATTTGTTTTCACTTTGAATTGAAATATGAATCAAAACTACATTCTCTCCCTTGTCAAGCATTTCTCTCTTGCTGTAGGTGAGACAGTTTTAAAATCTGCTGTATATTTTCTGCAGGTATTTCTGTAGCAGTGTCCCTCTTGCTTTCAGAATGTATTTGTTGAAGGTAGCATTTGAATTAGTGATGTGTCACCTGCCACTGCCTTTGCAAGAGTCATATCCTGCCCCCCCAAAAAGTCATAACCAAACTGTCTATAGAATGCTAATGAATACAGGGCGAGATAAGATCTACCTTGCCTAGCTTATCTTCTCCTATATAATATGAGAACAGGTCTTTGCCAATCCAGGACTCACTCAAACAAGTTCCTTGCTCTTGCTTAGTCAGTTATGTCTTTAGCAATATAGTACAGGAAAAACTGGAAAAGAAATAAACAAGACCAGGTTATTAACATAGCATGCATTAGAAGGGATAAACCAGTAACATACAGTATATATAGAAAGTATAAAATAATCTGATGTTTATGCATTAGTTACCTTTACATGAATGATTTGGTTCTACACTAAAGCTGGTTGGGAATTTTTTGTCAAAATGTTTTTCAATTGAAAATGTGATTTCCAAAATAATGAAATTTTCCATGGGGAAAATATTGATTGTTGCTGAATTGTTTTCTAGTTTCTATCATGAAAATGAAAATATAAATGTTTCTTTTTTGGTTGGTTCAAATTACTCTCTGCAGATGCCTCATGCCCACATTTTCCCCTGTGAATTGGGCTCCCTAGACAGACTACAACTCCCAGGGTGCAGTCTGGTTACGTAACTCCCAGGATGCAGTCTGGTTACATAACTCCCATGATGCACTGCAACAGCTCAGCCAAAGGGAGAGACCACTGTGCATCATGGAAAATGTAGTCAAGCCAGGAAGACTGACCCATAGAGGAGAATGGAAACATGAAGCACCAGAACCACAACTCCATTAGGCACTGCTGAAATAGGAGCAGTGAGGGCAGAATTTAAACTCTGCTGTTTAGATGTAGAATACGGGTCTATAACATAGAATATGTGACTGAAATGTGGCACCGTGGCTCTGATCTTCCTGGGAAAGTTGTTCTGAAAAACTACAAAACTCCAGTGGAAAATGTGCTTGTCCAAAAACAAAAAACACCCCATCAACACACTAAGTTCCCTCTCATAAAGCAAATGGCAAAGTAGCAAGGTTTGCTAGCGTTAAAAAAATACAATCAGTCATTCTGGAAAAATGTGTGATTTAAAAATGTAGCTGGAACAGAGAAAATATCACAAGGGATGGCAGATCGACTCTACTGATGGCTAGGTATTAAATATTAACTGTTTTCTTAAGACAGGTGGAATTACAAAAGACTTGCCAAACTAGGAATTGCCCAAAATGACTGATTGCATCAAGACATTAAACATCCCCAGGCAAAGAAAACGAGGTACTAGGAAAGGTCAATGATATTCCCTCATAAGGTTTAGTTATTATGATTCGCTATTGAGCTGGTGGTTGAAAAATATTTTTTCAGTATTCATACTTGAAGGTCTTGGTCTGCATTAAACAAAGAGACTTTGAAACATAATTCCCCATAACTGGTGTTTCTGAATGTTAATAGATTTTCAGTATGTTGATTGCAGCATGTTCGCACTGTGTGTGTGTGTGTGTGTGTGTATGTGTGTGTGTGTGTGTGTACACAGCATATAGATCAAGGGTAACATTTTCAAGAGCACTTAAGTGGCTTCTGAGTCTAACTCCTGTTGATTAAGAGACTTAAGAGCTTTTGAAAATTTTTCCCAAAGAGACTATTATATGAATCAGAACATGAGATCAGAACACGCTTCCACCTCAGAAGTCTGGCTCCAAAGTCAGATCCAAATTTCGATGCCCATCTCTGACTGTTGTTAAGGCACTACACATTGGCCATTGGTGTTCAGACCTTACTCCCTGTTGTAACCTTAGTTGATATAAATTGGTGTAGCCCAATGAAGCCATGTGGATTTACACCAGCTGAGGATCCAACATTGTCTGGTTACCTAGAGTGCATAAATATAAATACAGTACATGAATTGGGCCAGATTTCAAAGCAGACTAGGACCCCTTTGTGCCACTCAGGTGACCCAAAAGGGCCCCTGGCACAGAGGAACACCAGACTGGTGCATCTGTGCCACTGCAGGGCCTTGTGCCTTTACCCTTCCAGTCAGATGTATGGCACAGTTCTGCACTGCTATAAATATCCCCCACTGATATAGGGGCCACTGAGGATCAGAAGCCAGGGTACAACTGAAAACTTCCTGGGAGACATAGGAACAAGCTCCCTGGCATATAACTGATGCATACAAATACATGTACATATGTATGTATGCACATGTACAAATCTGCAGTGTTGGATACATGCCCATATCATATGTATATAATTGTAGATACACGTATATTTGTAGATATATATATAATTTAATAGATTTAATACACATACTGTAGATAAAAATAATTTCAGCACATGACTATTTTGTTCCATGCATAGGAATGCTTTATTATTATTTTTGTATTGTACAGACAGTGGAAAGAGGTGTCTAAACTCTGTTAACCTCTTGAAGTCCTGGTCCCTAACTTAAGAGGCAAAATACCTTTTCTGCCTATAAACATGTATAGAGACAATGTGGGGAGGGGGGTCTTGTCTGCTTAAAGACATTTCTTTGTCTGTTGCTTTTGCTGAAAATTCCTCTTTTCTCAGTATGTGTAATTACCAGCATGATTTATCTTTGACACAGAAGAATTGGTCTTGTGATTATTATTGCCCAGAACTGACATTAGGGCTTCTCTCAGGTGTTCGTAATTGCTTCTCTTATAATAACAACAGTGGCTTTCATCCCAAATGACCACAGAGTAAATTATAAACTAACTTGCAAATCGTGTTTCCTACCGCTGATGCCAAGGCAGCTCTTGGATGAAATGCAACAGCTGTTTTTTAACAGCACACAGCAACATAATTCAGAGGTGGAGGAAGTGAAGAGCAATGCAATGTCCAATTAAAAATTCAAGCAAGGTCTAATTACCCAAGGTAGAATTAGATCAGGACACCAATATTACAATCCAGACCCTTCCAATGAGGGCCATGGAACTTAGACTCTCTAGCTCTGTGCTGATGCTTAGGTCCTGTACTGACTTAAAGGTAAGACTGCCACCTAGTGAAACACAACACCACTTCAGCAGCACCCGTTAGTTCCTTAGAAAATACTGACCCAGCCTGTCTGCTTTGCTTGTAAAATCTCATGGGACTTTAGCACCGGGAAGGTAAGCTACATATGATCAATTTCTATCTTCCTGTCTACTGTTTTTCTTAAGCTTCTATAATCGCACCCATACTCTTTGCTTACTTACATTTTATTAAGAGATAAAGAGAACTGCTGGCAGCACAACTTATTTTCTTTCGTGAGTATTAAGAGATGGTGATAGAATACAGCTGAGCTGAGATAGGTTATGAGTTATAGTACAGATACCTAGTGTTATCTTAATACTAAAGATGCAGACCAAATTCTGTCATGGCTTGTTAAACAAGTAAGTGGTCCAGATAAGATAAATGCCTGCCTCTACTATTCTTAAAAAAATAAAATAAAAAAATTGTTCAGTAGAATTTTCTCTGGCGACTCATTTCACAGAAATTGTACCTTAGCTGTAACTGATAAAACCATAACAGCAAGTATCCTGCATTGAATCTTCTTGGTGCCAATAAAGTCACTACTGCTTCTAATGCACTGGTATAAGGGTTAGCGTTCATGAAGTCTGCTGGTGACTTGGGCTGCATTGAATGTTTTCTGCAATAGACTGGGCAACAAAAGAAGCAGGAATTCAACCAAAGCTCAAGTACCATGTTTGAAGGACAGTGATAGGCTGTTAACTCAAAGTCAAGAATGAGCACTGGTTGTGGTGTCTTGCCGTTCAAATGAGAAGAGACCAGTAAAACCAGAATACGGATGTAAAGCTAGTGACCTTGATTTGAAGGCGTTGTATTATCAGGTGCAATTGGAAATGGATTTGGCTCAATTGAGCCAAATTAAGGATAGGCATGAACTCACAATGAAGAAATTATGAGTAACAAGCCTTTGCCAGAGTCTCTGTGCTTGCAGCCTTGTTCCCCAGGGAATCAGAAAATTGATGATAGATGCACAATATCTTGTTGTCCATGGGTGGTTAGAGAATTCCAGATTGAAAGGGGTCGGGGGTACTTCTGCCTGCCAGATGAAATTTTAGCTATAGCTCAGTACATTTGTGTGTAGTGGTGGAAAACATGATTTATCTGCAACATCAGGAATAACATTGCTTTGCGTTAACCTTATCGGTGTTATGAGGTTAGGCTCTACTACTGTGTAGATGCGTGTACTGTATATTTCTGTGTCTACGAACGGTAACAAAATTACAAAAGTTGCAAACTCCTTAAAATCTTGCTGGGAGAAACTTTTAAAAGCCCACCGTAAAAGTTTATTTTATATTTTAAAAATTCACTTGGCCCTGGGGAATCTGCATTCCGATAAACCCCAGAATGATTGAACCAGAGTCTCGGGTGATGTAAACTGGTGTAGTGCTACGTAAATCAATAAGGACAACCCAGGGATTAGGCTGCTAATCTGGGATGTGGGCGACCTGGGTGCAATTTGCCGCTCCCACACTGGCTTCCTGGGTGACCACAGGCAAAGTCACTTAGATCTGGCTCTTCCAAGGTATTTAGCTGCCTAACACTAACTAAATAACTTTGAGGATTGGACCTTAGTCTCTAATTCCCTGCATCGCAGGGGTGTTCTGAGGATAAATACATGAAAGATTATGAGGCACTTGGATACAGCAATAACGGAGGCCATATAAACAGATGCTCCTATTTATACCAGCTTAGGATCTGGGCCATTGTATGTTTGGAATCTCCAAAGTGTATTAAGTGCATTAGAAATTAAAAAAGTGGAGAGGTCCCTGTTCTTTGTTTACAACCTACAATCTGATCCATGCAGACAGACTTGTGAAGAGCCCCACTGATTTCAGTGGGAATCTGTAGGGACATAAAGGTTTGCCATAGATACCATGTAAGTAAATGATGGGATGTTCAGCACTAATCCTGTAGTTCCATATATTAGTAAATGATTGTGTGTGTTTGCAGTGGGGTACAGGACCAGGGATTAATAGGTGTTACAGACAAAGACTAGATTTCGTTCCGATTACAGGAAACCATGTGAGGGGACTAAAATAAATGAGAAATCACTGGTGGCCTTTCTTTGGAAAAAGGAGAAATAAGCATACATAGTACAGTGTCTCTCCATAATGTCTCGGAATTCTCATATACAATTCCCATGCTTTGTACTTGTGAGATAATGTTCTGTAAAGTACTCTCCGAGAACTGAAAGTCATGTGCTTTCTGTTATCCTTGATGTTGAAATCTACTTTCACCAATCTACTTTTCTTCTAGATTTTGGGTCCATATCCAAGGACAGGAATTGATATTCATTCTGGCTAGCCAGAAAGATCTTGTAACATGAAATCTCAGTTTGAGGAAAATGTGACAATTTACAGTTGAGTTCCTTATTGTCAAATATCTCAAAAGCTCCTCTAAGTAGGACAGCTGCAAGACAAGTTATTTATCAACAGTGAGCTTGTCCACACCTGCAGGGGTAAATAGTAAATTCTATTGGACATCAGTGCGTTGTGCACCATCTGACCCATGTGCATCCTGCTGATGAGCTCTAAAAGTTCCCTTCTGTGCATTAATGTAGTCCCCTTTCAAACCGTACTGCATTAACCCTTCATAATGTCAGTGACGAATTTCAGAACGCATTAGTGCAAGGCCAAGATGATCCTTCCAAGCTGAGAAAGGTCAGGAGTAAAGAGTTGCTCTGAGTTTTGTGTTTCTCTCTGAGCTCAGGATGCGAGCACATTTCAATAGTCGGTCTGCTCACGAGACAGCAGAGAGAGCGCTGCATGGGTGTGCCTGTGATTGTATGACGAATGAGTGCCCTGAACTAGTGGGATCACAGGCGCATAAGGGAGGTTGAAGAATTCTACTGCTCATGTTTAGACTTAAGCCGGTTGCTTAACTGGTTACAAACTCAGCTAACAGGTCTAGTGAAGACAGATTCTTTGCATTATCAAATTCAGTGCAAAGCAAGCCAACAGATCAAGCAATTCTGCTAGGCCCTTGCTCACAACCGACTTCCCAACATACAGTTCAACTAGGGTGACCAGATGTCCTGATTTTATAGGGACAGTCCCGATATTTGGGGCTTTTTCTTTTATAGGTGCCTATTACCCACCACCCCCGTCCCGATTTTTCACCCTTGCTATCTGGTCACCCTATGTTCAACTCATCTTGGTCGTCAATTACTGATCACCGCATTGTATATGCTAAATTAGTTTTTCAGCAAAGATTTCCCATGGTTGCTAACACAGGAGCTGAGATTTCCAAAGCTGCCTACAGGATCTGGACAAAGCCACTAAGGCCTGGTCTACACTGAGGGGGCGTCGATCTAAGTTACGTATCTTCAACTACGTGAATAATGTAGCTGAAGTTGATGTACTTAGATCTACTCACCGCGATGTCTTCACTGCAGTGAGTCAACTGCTACCGCTCCCCCGTCTACTCTGCCTGCGCCTCTCGCAGCGCTGGAGTACAGGAGTCGACGGGAGAGCGCTCGGGTGTCGATTTATCACGTCTAGACTAGACGCGATAAAGCGACCCCTGCTAGATCGATCGCTGCCCGCCGATCCGGCAGGTAGTATAGACATACCCTGAGAAGCTGTGGAAATAGCCACCAAGTTTTCTGCAGTATTTAACACTGTGCTATTTAGATCTAAGGAGGCTTAGATGACCGAGTTAAAAAATACGGGCAGCCACGGAGTCTCATGTATTCCTGCACTCCCTATGTTAATACCCCCTAGTGCTCCACCCTGGTGTCAGTGCATGGCATCATCTGCAGGTTTCATTCCTCACAAAACTTACTTTGCAAAGGGCTTTACACTCAAGAATGCAGGCAGCTCTGCAAACCGGTCAGCTATACAGATGATACAGGCATCCAGCTAGCTGCAGTGCAAAGCTGGAGGCTGTGTGCACCCTGGGAAATATCTGAATTCCCCCGCTACAGGCTAGTTCAGGCTTAGCATGGCATGGAAGTGACACTGCCATAAATCTCCATTAAGGTGACATGCATTAATCTATTAACACCAACTGTGTGGAACCCCACAAGCCAGAGTAAAGTGCTGGACAGAGAGCTAACAAGGGAGAAATGTAGTAGAAGGAAGATGGAATCCTAATACTTCCTCCCCTATAAAGAATGCTTTGCCCCAAATCTCAACAGACTTTGGTTCTTTGTCTTTTCTAGGAAGCCAGTAGATTAACAATTGCCTCAGTTAGGGAGAGGGGAAGAAGGAAATTCAGTGCCTTTTTTACAGGTGTCACAGTATGAGAGTTGCTGCTGCACTCACTTCCTTTGTCTCCTCTGCTGGTGCAGTACAGCAGACAACTGATGGATCAGTCATATAAGTACTGGAGAAGAGAGAAGCCTCCAGGCAGCATAGAATCAGAGAAAGGTAGGGCTGGAAGGAGATCCTGTGCTGAGGGAGGACCAAGTATACCCAAACCATCCCTGATGGGTCTTTGTGTAACCTGGTCTTAAAAATCTCCAGTGAAAGGAATTCCACCACCTCCTTAGGAAGCCTATTCCAGAGCTTAACTACCCTTATGTTTTTTCAAAAAGAACAGGAGTACTTGTGGCACCTTAGAGACTAACACATTTATTTGAGCATAAGCATAAGCTGTAGCCCACGAAAGTTTATTCTCAAATAAATGTGTTAGTCTCTAAGGTGCCACAAGTACTCCTGTTCTTTTTGCAGCTACAGACTAACACGGCTGCTACTCTGAAACTTATGTTTTTTCTAATATTTAACTTAAATTTCCCTTGCTGCAAACTAAGCCAGTGACTGCTTGTCCTCTCTTTGGTAGACTTGCACTTGGGCTTTTTATATCTGATGGGTCAAGGCGTCAATGGGGGGGGGGGGGAGGACTGACTGTAAATGTTGTCTATTGTGGGCTGTTCTGGTTAGTCTTTTGTTCCACAGTGCAGCATGCGCCCAGATACAGTAACAAAGGCCATAAAATAGATGGCCGGTTATTTTGCTTATCTCTGCTCTGTACAAGGTTTTGCGAAACTAAAAGGACCTATGAAAATATTGGAACTTTTTCTTATCTAGAAGTGAGGTGGGCACAAAATACGTTGTGGCTCCTTTAAGAGTATAAACTCATGGACCTCCTTATCTTTAAAAAGTGTGAGAGAGAATCTATGTTAATATTCTGGCTGGCTGGTTAAGCTGGATTTTCTGAAGAAATGTCACCCTGCTCTCTTCTGTGCAGGACACCGAATGGTACGATGTACACTATTCATTTCAGAACAGCTAAACATGCATGAGTCATTTGTTTGATCGTTTCTGAGTTTTTATGCCAGGCACCTGCCTTTTAATTTGCTCCGACCAACCTGAAACATCTGTCAACTTTTTCCCCGCGAATTAATAACTCTGTAATTAAAATCCAGCAGACAGCTCGGCTGAGACTTTTGGTTAATTAGGACAGGATAGACCCCCGGGAGCAGCAAGGCATTACATTAGCTAGAGAGGGCATGGATTTGAACTGGGGTTCAAAAGGTGACAAGGAGCTAACTTAACCACCCAGCTCTCTCGGTTTTGTCAATTTGCTCAAATATCCAATATGATGTTTTCATGGGCAGCCAGAGAATCTGATTAATGAGGACACAGTGCTTGAGAATTATTTTCCTTAATGTTGCCTTTAAAAAATACTAGTGGGTTATTTTTATTTTCCCAAATATGACATAAAAAATAAGAGAAATCATTAGTGCTAACCTAAACTCTTGCCTGTAGCTGCTCTGCAAGGTGGTTGAAGTATTACTGATAGCAACATGACCTTCTCAATATAAGGCCATACCTGCTGCTGCTCTATAGGGTTTATGAGGATTTCAGTCTCTTTCAGGGCTGTTTTCCACACTGATAATTATAGAGAATATCACAATAATAAAGTCCCTTGTTGAAACTGAAAATTATATGTAGACTCCTTCAGTTCCTAAAGGTCTTTAGAGGATTCCTAAACTATGTGCTTGGCAAAGGAGTTTTCAAAATATTGAAAAAGAGGCAGACAGCTGTATCAGGCTTCAGGAAAATTGTAGATGTCAAGGTCTATCTAAAGACTTCATCTCTGGTCCAGCATAACTGGAATAAAAAGCCACTCTGATTAATAATACAGTGTCTCTTTAAGGCTGTTCATGGGAGGTGAGGAAATCTGTACTGCAGCAAGGAATGAGATATGAAAGGTTTTCATCATTAACTTTAATAGAGTTGACAACCAGATTAAACTAGACGTGTAGCACTTGAAATTATATATACACCATATGGAATCCTGATGTCTTGCTGTGTGGCCCAGTGGAACTCCTGGGAGAGACTTCGTAGGTGGGATTAGATAAAGCTAGTATAATTTAGAAAGGAGTTCCTCTTTAAATTGGACAATTGCATTTTGTTTAATGTTTTATTTTACCCCTGGCCAAATTTACCCAGGATCTTCCTGGAATGAAAACCTTTTAATAGCTTCTAATTTAAAAAGCTCTTTCGCCAATTCAGACATTCCCTTTGACAGTTTAAAAAGGTACCAGTTGTCTGTTGTTTTCCTCCACAGACAAGATGACAGAAAAAGGCAAGAACTGTCTGGTACTAGTATTCGCATACTACCTAGCCCACTGGGGCCATGATCTTGGTTACAGCGTCTCTGATACAAATATGATGCCATCAGTGCTTTCCGTCACTTTCAGTCCCGAAAGACTTCACATCCCCCAGTGCTGTATTCTGTGCCTTCCCTTACAGAGTGCTTTGCACTGGATAACAGAGTTCCTCCCTTCCAGCTAGGCAGGCAGCATTTTTGAGGCTAAAGAGCTGTGCCTGAGCCACAATGTTTAAATGATAAACTCCGGCCCGCCTGGGATCCTTCTTCTCTACTGGATCCCCTTTTCAGTAAATCAGGTGCATCAATAAAGGTGACTAAGTTCAGTTAGTTAAGCAAGACTGTCCTCTACTGGGCATAACTAAACATAACCATCACTTAATCCCACAAAACACATTGTCCTCTTCCTATATTGCAAATTAAATGTGCCATTAATTAATTTTAAAAATATACTAACAGACAGACACTCAGGGACTGCTCCACAGTCTGAGAGATTGGATCCCAAATCAGACAAACATTAAATTAATTTACCTAAAGGCCTCCTGATTAGGCTTGCTGTTATCTGAATGCAATGAGCTAATGGAGATTATGCAAAGGGGATTTGATCTAGTCCTTTAGCTGTTTGTTGGAGTTCAGCTACCAGCACAGACCATAGCAAGCCTCTGTCTTAGCTACAGTGAGATTTCTGCTGATCGTATCCTTGTTGCACTTTAAAACGAGGAAGAAATAGAAATTGACTTTCAATGAAGACAATATGGGTAAAGACTGCTTTTCGGGGGTGAGGAATATTTATGACCCCAGCAAATCTCAGTTTAAAAAATGATCCCTCCCAAAATATCAGGCTTAACGCTGTTGTAAATGGTGGCAGAAATCATCATTGTGATTTATTATTTTCATATCAAATATCATTGGTTGTTCAAGTAAACTACCTAATGTGGGTGGGTGGGTGTGTGTAAGCCTTTGGGAAGTGGCTTGAAGATTAAATCAGATAAAGGGATTTCTCATTAATTTATTTAAAAATCAGAGATATTATTCTAAACTGCTAGGCCTTGTCTACACTAGAAACTTTTGCTGACACAGCTGTGTCATTTAGAGGTGTGATTATTTTTACTGACATAGCAATGCCAGTAAAAGCCGAAATGTAAATGCAGTTATACCACCCAAACTGCACATATGCTGGTATAGTTTATGCCAGCTCAGGGAATCAGCATAAACTATAGCAGCATAAGCACATTTTTGCCAATATAGCTGTGTTCACACACGAGAGTGCTTTACTGATATTCTAGCAAAGTACTCCTAGTGTAGACAAGGTCCTTTTATCCAACATCTCTCAACCTTTCCAGACTACTGTACCCCTTTCAGGAGTCTGATTTCTTTTGCGTACCCCAAGTTACACTTCACTTAAAAACTACTTGCTTACAACATCAGACAAAAATTCAGAAGTGTCACGGCCACACTAGTACTGAAAAATTGCTGACTTTCTAATTTTTACCATATCATTATAAAATAAATCAATTGGAATATAAATATTGCACTTACATTTCAGTGTATAGTATATAGAGCAGTGTAAACAAGTCGTATGAAATTTTAATTTGTACTGACTTTGCTAGTGCTTTATATGTCGCCTTTTGTAAAACTAGGTAAAAATCTAGATGAGTTGATGTACCTCCTGGAAGGCCTCTGCATACGTGTGTGACACTGCACCCTATATTCTTCAGTGTTAAATTATTATGATATGATTATGGCATAATTATGATGCATTTTGTATAAGATGGGTCATGTAGGATGTCATTGGAATAGTTATGATGTGCTGAATATGATTATCCTATTTTTATGCATGTTTCATTTTTGTATCTGAAGTTATGAATATTGACTATGTATCTATTTCAAATGTAGTTACACCTGGTTGACACCCACTAGGCAAGATGGTTTCAGTCTAGATAGTGGGTGGGGAAGGGCCTATTCAGGGCAATGGGCCATTAGGAAAAACATTAGGCCTTAGGAGAAGCTTATCCCCCTACCTTGTGAGCCTTCCTGAAAACACTACGGACAGCCTGTAAGTAATGGCTCCTATGACTCTAGAACGACATGTGACCAGGCCATGTGATTCTGGACGCCATCTTGGGATGTCAATGTTTTTCCATAAACTGGTCTGGAAACCAAGCATTGAAACAAAGGGTTCCCACCATATGCTAAAGCTATATAAGGCAGCGAGTGACATCATCTGGGGTTCTCAACTCCCCACACAAGATGACTCCTGGAAACATCTGAGGAACAAAGACCGAACTGGGGGAAGTGCTGGACCCAGGCTAAAGGGATTTCTAGCCTATGTACGAAAGACTTGGGGATTCCAAGCTATAAAGCAAGTGCAGCTTACCCTTAAGAATCTGCAGCCTGCTTCTATCATTTCTCAGGGTGAGAATCTGCTAATTCATATCCAACCTTTGTCCCCCTTATCTATTTACACTGTATAGTGTTGGGTGAGAAACACTTTTCCCATCTTGGAAAAAAATTGAGATTTTGACATTTTTCCCCCATCCCTAATTAGGATAAAGTCAAAAATTCAAAAATGTTCAGCAATCCCACAATATTTTGTTTTGGAAACCCCAAAATGTGATGTTTCCACAATGATCAAATTAACAAGTCTGGTTAGGTTCACCACTGCTATTCAGTGATGGACAGCGGTGAAACTAACACAAATTATGTCAACTTCAGACAGCAGCTGCCAGGTCCCTGGCTCGTGTCCTAAATAGCTTGCCATCAACTCCCAAGCCTGGGGCTTCTCGTTCAGCTGGTAGAATCCTGCCTGGCGTCCTTTGGAAGCTCATTAGAATTGAACCAGTCCTGCAAAACGTTCCAAATTCAAATCAGCCAATTTCAATGAAAAAATGGTTCATCAGAATTGTTCTGACCCTAACATTGTAAGCTTTCTGGGACAGAGTCTAACTCTTGCTAGCTGTTTGTACAGGGCCTAGAATGAGTTCAGCTGGGGCCTCTATCTGCTACTATAAATAAAATAAGAAGATCCAAATGAAATTAATGGGCTGGGCCAATGTAACCAGTAGGCGAACTAGGCGGTCACCTAGGGCACCAAGATTTGGGGGTGCAAAAAAGTGGTGCCCCCAAATTTTTTTTTATACTACAGTGGAGTCACATCTTACATGGGGGTTAGGTTCTAAGGTCAGCACGTAAGAGGAAAATCGCATATAGTGAAAATTACCATAAAATATAGTATACACTAGAACAGGGGTCCTCAACCTATCTCAACGGTCTGGGGTTCCGTTCACTCAGGCCAGCAGGAGGCTGAGTGGAGCCGGCGGCCGAGGCCCGCAGCCTGCCATTAAAAAAAAATAGTCTCATATGCTGTAGGTTGAGGACCCCTGTTCTAGTGTATACACTATATACTGTGTGTAGTGTACTTTATGGTAATTTTCACTATATGCGATTTTCCTCTTACGCGCTGACCTTAGAACCTAACCCCGCATAAGATGTGACTCCACTGTATTTATTTTTGAAAGTTTTTATAATAAGCGATGCTGGGTGGGGGGGAAGGGAGGGGAGGGGGAGGAGGAGGAGGAAGGGGGTGCAAGGTGGAAGTTTCGCCTCGGGCGCAAAATATCCTTGCACCCGCCCTGTTAATGGGCAGCAGGTTTAAAACAAATAAAAGGAAGTTCTTCTTCACCCAACGCACAGTCAACCTGTGGAACTCCTTGTCTGAGGAGGTTGTGAAGGCTAGGATTATAACAGGGTTTAAAAGAGAACTGGATAATTTCATGGAGGTTAAGTCCATTAATGCCTAGTAGCCAGGATGGGTAAGGAATGGTGTCCCTAGCCTCTGTTTGTCAGAGGGTGGAGATGGATGGCAGGAGAGAGATCACTTGATCATTACCGGTTAGGTTCACTCTCTCTGGGGCACCTGGCATTGGCCACTGTAGGTAGACAGGATACTGGGCTGGATGGACCTTTGGTCTGACCCAGTACGGCCATTCTTATTTCTTATCCTAAATTTATATTTCAAACAAGGGATCTGTAACTAAGACATTAAATAAGATTCTATATGATGTTGAGACTTCAATCAACTGATCAATTCTAATCTGGAATGAAACCACAACAAGAACATGTAATTAGCACCACCCACTTATAATAAATAAGTATGTGTGTGAGGGAGAGACAAACAGCTGGCCACGATCTCCTTAAAAATGTGTACAGATAATTTTCAGCAGTAGATCATTCTAGTGACAATAAATCCTATACTTATTTTCTAGCAACTATACTTAATGTCATCCATACAGAAAATGTATGCCCTTCTGCAGCCCTCATGTTAAGGTTATCCAGCAGATGGAGCCACTGGGTCACACAAAATGCAAAAAAAAGTCAAATAAGTCTACACAGATAGCTAGCAATCAGGACAAGATGGCTTTGTTTATTAATGAAATTCTGATGTAAAGTGAATCATTTATTTGCATATATTATTATATTTTGATGATATGGCTAATTATACCATATTGAAACACTCGTTAATAAAAGAGTCCATATTTATTTTACACTGAAATAGCTAGACCTTCCAATCAGCAAATACAAAGATCTTTAGAGTTGACTTTTATTTTGTCAAAATTCATCTCACCTTTCTGCCCAAGAATTAAAGAAGTCTGAGTCACAGCTTAGCTTGTGAAGCAGTGACACTACTGTAGCCATCAACAGCAATTGTATCAATCCTAAAGAGAATATCCCTATCTCTGGAAGAATTTGTGTGGAGCGGGATAGTGGTTGTTACAAAGCACCATGGGATGAGACTACATCAGCAACTCTTGTACTCCGTTTTCTCTGCCTCTTTTCTCTGTTCTCCTTCAAGCCATGGGATAGAGGGGAACATATGGCCCAAGAAAACATTTCACCTGATTTGGTGTCAAGAATGTCGCAAGAGCAAACAGTCAGTTCCGTGATTTCACAGTGGTGGATGCTAAAGTAAACAATGTTTTAAATTTGACATTCTACAATGCAGCAGACGCTGACATTCCCATTGTATTTGTTATATTTCTGATTGTATGCAAGGGAAATACAGCGGTACATTTAATTAGCAATAGCTATTGCTTGACAAGTGTAATTTCAATTTTACTGCATATGAAGCTGCAATTTTCTGTGGTCTTTACCCAGATCAAAACTCTAGACACTTATCCTGGTAAACCAACTAATACCATAAAGTCAATAAAAGAAAACCAAAGGAAGAAATCAGTAACAGGGCTAGTTTGTCACAAGCTGCTGAATGGGAGGCCTTCTAGGTAAGTGCTTATAATCTTTAATGCCTCCTCACTGTAGTTGGTGTTGCAAGGGAAGAGCGATTTTTCCTTCCTCCCTGTAAAGGTGAAATGGGGACTGAAGTCTAAAGTTCATGAGACAGGAGCCATTGAGAGTTGAGCAGAACAACAGGGTGTGGGGATTTGACACAATGTGTTTTAATTGATAGTCCCACCCAAGAGGTTGTTAGTAAACTGTGAAATCAGGTGTTGAGAGAGAAAGTCCCCTCCTGTACTAAAGTCTGGTTCAGGAGTATGAAAAAGGGAGTAGGAGTAACAGTAATTCTCACCATAGAAAACACTGGGATGTTGGAGTGCCCTAGAGCCCAGTATTAGGAATGGAGTTGTTCTGTGTTGATCAGTGACCTAGAGGAGGGTCAATGCTCAGAGCACTGGACTGGGACTCAGGAGATGTATGTGTTTTCTGTTTAGATAGTTAGCCCTTTGGAGCAGGAACTGTCTCTTACTATATGTATGTACAGTGCCTAGCACAATCAGGGGCTTCTAGGTGCGACTGTAACATGGAGGTGGGAAAATGATGATGGCACAAAATGCTTTACTTTACACCTAGCTGTGAGAAGAATAACTCTGTCTTCATATTTATCCTCTGGTAGCACCCAGCGGTCCTCATCAAGTTGGCAGTGCCATTGTGCTAGGCACTGTACATGAAGAGACACATTCCCTGCCCCAATGCTTTGCGGCTGCATCCCCAAAGCTGACGTGTCTCCATCCTTTATTTATAGGGTTGAGAGTTTGGGACCACTGAGAGAAGGGGGTTCAGAAGATCTCTGCTGGAAACACACCTTGTAAAATCCTTCCTCGCTGGGGAAGGAACTGTCTAAAAGAGCCAGCCAGTCTGCTCAGCTTTGGCAGATGAGCTCTGCCCGATCCATCCCAGTCTAGGGTGACCAGAAGCCCTGATTTTATAGGGACAGTCCCGATTTTGGGGACTTTTTCTTATATAGGCTCCTATTACCGCCACCCCATCCTGATTTTTCACATTTGCTATCTGGTCACCCTATCCCTGTCTCTCAAGACAGCTGATTCTTCCCCAAACCTCTTCACTCCTGGGGGGGTGCTGTGCACGTCTGCCATGGAGCAGCCCCCCCTCTCCATGTGCCCCAGCTGGCAGGGCCAGGCTACAGGCCAGATCCCCCGAGACTAGTGCAGCAGCAGCTGCTGTGGGTTTGTCTATTGCCTGTTCGGTGGCTAGTAGCCCGGGCAGGGCAGGTCTGCTGGCTGCCGGGGCGCACGTGACGCTGGAGCCATGAGCCTCCAGCCGGTCGCTGCACTGCTCGGTACCTGGAGGCAGCTCCTCCCTAGGAAACAGTCACCAGGGCAGGAGGGGAGCTGGCAGCCGGGAGTCCCAGGGGCGGGGCTCACAGCTCCCCCGGGGGAGGCAGAGGGCGCTTGGCTGGGCCAGGGGGAAGGAAGGAGCAGGGTTTGCCCGGGTTTGGGAGCGCCGAAGCAGCATGGCTTTTGGGAAAAGCCAGAAAGATCCCTTCAGCACAGCCGTGGGGCACCTGATAGGTGAGTACCCGAGACCCACCCCACCTGTGCCACCTCTCCCCGCCCCCGATCTGGGGTGACTCGGGTTGGAAGGGGGACCCGGGGCCCCTTCAACGCCCTCGGAGAGGACAGAGGAGAAACTGGGGAGTTTGCTGGAGGCAGAGACCCCCCCCCTGTCTTCCCACATGGCCACCCAGTGCAGCTCCACTCCCAGCTGGGGACAGCCTGGGGATTAGACCTAGGTCTCTGCCATCCGATTTATTAATACATCAGCCATTAAAGGCGGATGAGTAAGGAGGCCAAGTGAGCACTTTGGACTGAAATAAAGGATTGATCGGTTCTAGATTCTCCCAATCTAGCCAACCTGCAGTGTGTGTGTGTGATACAGAACAGTAGCCGGCTCAAGGAGGAAGTTTCTTAAAGTCACAGCACCCACCTTTAATTTAGTCTGCAGGTAACTCTGACTTTTTGTAAAGCAAGTCCTCTTTTCCTTCCAGAGAGAGCAACGGTTGGTGCGCTGCCCGCTGAGGAGTGGGGTCAGTTTATGCACATCTGTGACATTATTAACACAACGGATGAGGGGTAAGTAGGCGAATGCTCTGTAGCCTGGTTTGGAAAGTCATTTACCAGGTGATACAGCTGTAACTGTCCTGAGTGACTAACAGAAATCTCAAAAATGTTTGCACTGCCTAGTTAACTACTCCTGTTTAAAAGAGCCCTGGGTGGATGTTTATGCATGTGTGGGAGAGATGCGTGCACACACACTAAAATATCTCTCATTTATGTGGCTAATAAGAATATCCAAAGTTACGCTTTGCTATTCAGAAGTAGGACCAGCTTCTTCAGAGTAGGCCAGTAGTATTCCTTATAGTTGCATATGCATCATGTCAACTACTTAAGGTCACATCTAATTAAGTCATTACTGGGGACTGGATCCTAATGCCCTTAGTTGGTTTGTATTCAGCCTTTTCTCAGGAGAAAGGTTCCTTTGAGTTACTGGGAGCCTTGGTTGAGTAAGAAATCAGTGACGATGTCAAGATTTGACCATTAAGGGTAGGAGTTCCCGCTATAAAGAGCGGAGAATCCAAAGTTTACAATATTCGAGACATCTGTTAGCTACCACAACATGGTTTGTAACTTGACCAGGATTCCTGATTAGATATTTTTGATGTCCACCTCTATTAAATTTATCATCAGAAAAGTCAAGTGATGTCACACTTTGTATCCCAACATATTTTAATGTACCTAGATAGTTATTTAGGACCCCTTGGGAGGCAGTGTGACCTAGTGGGTAGAGCCCAAGGTTACCCAGCTTGGCCAAATGCCTGCTGGGTAACCTTGGGCAAGTCACTTCACTTTTCTGTGCCTCAGTTTCCCCATATGTAAAATGGGATAATAATCCTGACCTTTTTTAAATCCTTTGAGATCTACTGGTGAAAAATGTTATATTATTTACCAGAGAGGTTTCAGTCCTGAGATGATACATAATGAGTGGAAAAAAAGTCATCTGTTCCATGCACTTCCATTCCTTGTTCTAACCCCATGCTCTTGTTTATGTCTACAGCCATTTGCCTATAGCTCCATGTCCATTGGCAAGGGGATGGTTTAGCTATGAGCATTGTTTTTTATGTATAGTATCTACCCAGTGCCTCTTGTTTTAGGAAACAACTTTCCCTTGTGATCACCTTTTAGCCGCACGGCTATAGCAGCACAGCTGTGTCACTAAAAGCTGCGTAGTGTAGACAAAGCCTTCAATTCTCCACTATTTTGATCTGAGCAGTTTATTCCATAACTGTCCATTCTGAAACATCTTGTGATTTCCTCTTCAGCATCGGCTACTGGCCACAGCCTGAGACAGAATACTAGGAACAAAGGAATTGCCAGACCTGATCAGATGAGTGGTCCATCTAGCCCAGTATCCTGGCTCTGATAGTGATTAGACCCTAAGAGGAAGGTATTAGAAACCCTGAAGTGGGGTTTTATGGAATAATTTAACTACAGGGGAATTTTTCTTCCTAATCCCCCTTCCCCTGTTTTAGGCTTTGTCTACACTGACAAGTGAAAGACGAAACTTTTGTCATTCAGAGGTGTTAAAAAAACACCCCCCTGAAAGACACAAGTTTTGTCAACAGCAAGCCAATACTAACGCTACCCGTTGGGGATGGAAGTTTTTTGTTGGCAGGAGAGCTCGCTCCTGCCGACAAACGGTGGCTACACTGCGCACCTTTTAGCGGCACGGCTGTAGCTAAAAGCTGCGTAGTGTAGACAAAGCCTTCGCTTCTCCACTATTTTGATCTGCTATGGCAATTACTATGTTTGCAACTTAAAAAGAGAGAGAAATCTTGATCTTAGTGGAGTTTTACAAGAAATCCATTAGGACATTCAAGCTACTGTATTTACAAAGGTGAGCACTGAATTAGGGCTTTATTGGCATTGAATGTTTTTTCCAGTAAGATGTTTTTTTTTTTCTTAACCCAGGTTTTTGATGGGTTGCATTAATATAGTGCTAGATCATCTTGAAGGATATTGGTTTGGTTTATCACAAGCAGTCCCGGGCACCAGTTACTGTAATACCTGGTTGCATTATACACAAAGTATGTTAAGAAACAAAACTATTTTCCATAAGGAATGAGCTAACACCCAGCCCTTCACTCCCACACAGCTATATATAGAGAGGAACTATATGAAAATCACAATGCCATGATGGAAATGTGGAATGCAGTGTCTGTTTACCAGCACACAGCAATTACTGGGGTTGTTTAGAAGCATCCTGCAATTACCAGGATTGACATTTAACCAGGACACTGATACTAACACCTCTGGTCTTGCCAAAACTCCCATGAGGTCTCTAATTCCAGCATATTTGAAAAATGGGCTCTAGTTAACTCTTGATGCATTGGCCATTTAAGCTTTTATGTTAATGAGAGTTGCACAGGTAAATCTCTCACATGATGATAAGAGAAAATAATTTTGGAGAGGAAACTCCACACTGGGGAATTATGTTTATTCTTCTGCACAGGACTCTGGAGTGGTGATGTCGTCTGTAGTGATGACCCTGATTCACCACCATATTACTCCTGTTTAATACCAAAGTGACTCTGTTGAAATCAGTGGAACCATCACACTGGTGTGAACCAGCATAAAATTAGAGTAACACTGGGAGCTGATTCACTCCTTATTTCATGTCAGTATTTTCAGAACTTGGACAATTTTTATAAAACAGCCACCCTATTTCATTGGTACCTTTCTCTGCATAATTTCTTGTTATCACAGGCCTAAAGATGCAGTAAAAGCACTAAAGAAAAGGATTTCCAAAAACTGTAACCATAAGGAGATTAGATTCACCTTGTCTGTAAGTACAACTGTACTACTTCTATTAATTAGATACTGAGAAGGAAGCCATATTTTAAGAAATAAGTCAGTGTGTGATTGATAGGTAGGTTGTGAGCTCTCTGAGGCAGTCTGTTTTATATGTCTGCACAGCACCTAGCTAGTACAATTCAACCTTGATTCTTTACTGCAGTTCCCAAATGCTACTGTAATACAAATAATAAATAATAATCCTATATCACCTCTACACTTAAGGCTTGTCCAAGACAGTCATCATACGACTCCCCTTGGCTGTCCCACAGATTATACCCCACCAATCTCTGAAAGATATAGGGGTTAGAATACTGTACAAAGGCTGAACTGACTTGACAATTCTCCTAATAACACATCTGCTAGCCTTATTACTCATGGTGTATTACACAGCATGATGGAATGTGTGGTATAAGTTTTGCAAAAGCATGCCTTATTGCCAGCAAGGATGTAATTAGGGTGAAGAAATGACTGATGTTGTTTTGTTTGGAGATAAGACCTACAACGTTCAGCTCTGAATCTAAATTGTCCCAGTGTTTGGGGGCCTTGGGATTTGGTCCCATTACAGATTGTTCTGAGTCAGAGTCTGAGTCTGCCTCTGAACTTCCCCAGGCTGTGGGGCAGTTTGGTTTGGGGCCCATCTCTGGGTTTACTGGAGCATGTTAACATAGTTCTCCTCTCTCCTCTGCACTGATATCGTGGGTCAGATTCTGATCTTTTTTACACTACTAGGTGCAGTGCAGTTCCCAGTGTAACTGAGACCAGGATCAAGGCCCTATATCCTTGTTAGCTGTCCTGGTCTTTAGGTATAAATGATTTCCCTGAGGATTTCATTTTCTTTACTGTTTCCATTATTTGAATGCAGAAGTTTCCCTTTATCACACAAGCATCAGCGCTGTTACGTATTGTATGGTGTGTCTGGTGGTAGATAGGTGACCGACACTGTTAAATCACAGGAAGGCCAGCAGTGCCCAAGAGTCAGCTGGTGAGTTACGGATACAGCTAAAGTTATCTAAACACATCGGTTATATGGTTAGCGTGTCCCATTTCTATTCCTTTGTGCTCCCTTCCTCCTTCAGTTACTTAGATGAGTCACCTTTTTGCTCCACAGGTTTGCATAGCAGAAATGCTCTGCTTCTGCTCTGAGTGCACTCTCTGTATCAGGCTTGCTTTCTCCTCCAGGCCTTTGTTTACCTTAACCCTGCACTGAATGTGCAGGCTAGAGTTTGATAACACAGCTCGGAGCTTTGGGAGTGTTTATCTGGAGATTTGCTCTGCAGATATAGCTGTGGTTCTGTTATTATTCAGCCTTGTAGAAAAAAGACCTTATGTTCATGTTCCTGGTGTGTCCCGGGTGGAACCGGATAACAACACTGACCTGGTGAAAATGGATTCTATTTGCTTGCAGATAGGGCTAATGACCAACTGTTAGGTTTCAGATCCAAGCAGCATGACTGCAAAATAAATGCCAAGTCTCCCCTTCCAGGGTTTCAGGTGTGCTCCCAAGTTCCTAGCCAGGGCCAGTTGCAGGGGTTTTTGCCGCCCCAAGTGTGTGTGTGGGGGGGAGCCGCAATCAGCTCTACCACCGCCGCTTCAGTCTTCGGCGGCAATTCGGCAGCTGGTCCTTCGCTCCGAGAGGGAGTGAGGGACCCGCCGCCGAATTGCCGCTAAAGACCTGGACGTGCCGCCCCAAGCACCTGCTTGCTGGGCTGGTGCCTGGAGCCGGCCCTTCTCCTAGCACTATCTCATAGTCTCTCTTGGATTTCAGCTCCTATCTTCTCCTTCTCTGTTCCCACCTACTCACATGCAACTACACCCTGCCAGGCAATTTCAACCTTTCAGTCCCAGATCTTTTTCTGGGTTTCCAAGCTCTCACTGCCTCAATTTCCCAACCTTCTTTCATTTGGCAAGCCCTACTCTTTCCGCTAAATCCCCCTTTCTCTCCTCCTCCTCCTCTTCTTTATTCTTTCAGTCTTCTTTCTGCAAGCTGCAAACACTTGTGTCTGCCAGTGCCTCTTCCACTGCTGCTGAATTCTTTCCATTTTCCAGTACCTCCTGGCCTCTGCTTGCCACTCTCCTTGGCCCCAGTAATACCTCCCCTGCAACACCTCCAGTGCTAGCCATGTTACTTTCTTGGCTTCCAAAACCACGTACTGTAGTCTTGGTGCAAGAGCTGATTGAATATTTTCTGTCTGTCATTTTGTGACAGGAAAGGGCCTTTTTTTTGCTGAATGAAAAGTTTTCGTGGAGAATTTTTGTTTCTTATGAAAGCGTTGGTTTTTTGACAAATCATCTCCTCCCCCTTCCCTCCCCCCGCTTTTTCTATTTTTGCCCCTGGAAAAGAGGGCTGGGGGGGGAGGGGAGACGACAAAAATATGAAACACTTCTCAGTTTTTGAAAACTTTTTTCAAATGTTAAGTTTTTAAAAACTCTCCTGCAAAAAGCAGTTGGTAGTTTTGACCAACTCTTCCCCTTATCAGTCCACCTTGTGCCAATTACCTTGCGTCCCCTCCGCCCATTGAGAATCTCCATCCAACCCCCTTTCCCGGCTACTTTACATACAGCTAAGAAAAGAACAAATAAAGGAGCCAAATTTCTTTTATATGTATTTTGATCTGGTTTCGTTTACTCCACCTCATGTCAAGGACTTAATCCTTGTATACACAAAGCTTAGGTTACTTCTATGAGAAGCATAAACAGCACTCAGAAAAATATGCTGAAAGTTCTTGTTTTGCTTTGAACTAGCAGAGTCACACCTGTAGGCCCCAATCCTCCTGGAGACACTAGCACACATACAAGTAACTTTACGCACCTGAGTGTTTCCATTGAGTTTTATGGTGCTGTTCGTGTACAAATTTTATCTTGGGTGTAGATTTTGCAGGATCAAGGCCTTGGTTAACTCAGTTGAGCTGCCATTTACCAATATGCTAACAGAGCACGGCTTTTACTTTATTGCTGTTTCCTTGTTCCTGTTCCATATATTTTCCTTGTGTGCTTGTTGATTTAGAGGAACATGGGTGACAATCAGGTGTATAAAAACATTCTGGAAGTGACTTAGTTTTATGCACTCTGGCCTGCTGAAGTCAACCGCTGCTTACGAAGTTACATGGATGAAGATTTTGCATGCTGGGCCCTGTATTTAGGGTTACCATACGTCTGGATTTTCCCAGACATGTCCAGCTTTTTGCTCCTCAAATCCCCATCCGGGGGGAATTGCCAAAAAGCCGGACATGTCTGGGAAAATAGGGAGGGGGCTTGGGTCTGGGCTGGAGCTGCTGGGGCCAGAGCCGGAGCTGCTGGGGCCGGCGCCGCTCGACCGGGGCCGGGGCCCGAGCCGAGCTAGAGTCGCTAGGACCGGGGGTGCTCGGCCGGGGCTGGAGGTGGTCGGCCGGGGCTGGCGCACTCGGCTGGAACTAGGGCCAGCGCCCCAGGGCCCAGGCCGGAGATGCCAGAGACAGAGCCTCTTGGCCGGGGCCAGCTGGCCGCCGGAGGGAGCCGCTCGGGCCGGACTGGGCCGTGCCCCTGCCCCAGGTTACCTGCTGCCTCCCTGTTTCAGGTTTCCAGCGAACATTTGATTCGCAGGAAGCAGGGGAGGAGGAGGAGCAGGGGCGGAGCGTTCAGGGGAGGGGGCGGAGTTGGGGCAGGGACTTTGGGGAAGGGGCGGAGTTGGGGCTGGGGGTGGAGTTGGGGCGGGGCTGGGGCCCTGTGGCGTGTCCTCCTTTTTTTTTTTTTATTAAAATATGGTAACCCTACTGTAGTAGTTTCATAAAGTGTCTCTATTAAAGGCAAGAGATCAGACTCCACACTGCAAGTTTCACAATCAGACGTCCAGAAGATTCTGACTTTTAGGCAGGCAGCCAGCAATGTGTGTTTGTTACTTGACTCTTTATTATTTGTAGATAGTGGGTGTGTCAAACCTGTTTGCATGCTCCCTTCCTGTTTTTAAGAACGACACCTATTCAGCTTACTAGAACTCATTAGCTTTTTTAATATTTGTAAATACCAATGTCCCAATTTTACTGGGGCTTCCGGTTGCAACAGCAGTATTAGGGATGGCCAAAATAAATAGTTAAAAAAAATTTTTTTTTCCCATTGTGCAGAATTAAAAATGGGCAGGGGAAGGAGAGAAATTGATTTCTGCATTTTTTCTTAAAATATTTTTGGGGAAAATTTGAATTTTGAGTAAGTTCTGGGAGTGGGGTTGTTTTCCTCCCACCCACCCCACTTTTTCATTTTTCCTTTTGAAACTCGATAATGTTGGAAAAGTTACCAAGAGGCAAAGCTATGGAATTTATATTGTACTTTTGCCCCTCTGAAACTTTTTGCAAAGCTGAAGATTTGGAGAAGTTATGGGATGGAAAAATGAAGACGTATGTGTGAGAGAGAACCCCGGAACATCTTTCTATTGCATTGTAGGGCAAACAAGGCAATGGGAGGTGAAAAAAGATTAGAGAACTGTGGTTTTGCCTTCCAAAGCAAAAGGTGGAACCCCAATCACTTAGGACATTAAAAACTAGACTGGGGAAAACACTAATAAATGTACATAATCCATCCCTGGAATGAATGGCCTAACAGACTCTAGGCTGTGACACGTTGTAGAATGCTGACACTACAAACTGGTACCCACTGACTGAGGTGTCTGAGCAGCCAATATATCCACCCATGATTCTTAGCAGCATCCTGTGGTTAGGCCTGGTCTACACTGGGGGGGGTCGATCTAAGTTACTCAACTTCAGCAACGTGAATAACGTAGCTGAAGTCGACGTACTTAGATCGACTAACTGTGGTGTCTTCACTTACCACGGTGAGTCAATTGCTGCTTCTCCCCCTCGACTCCGCCTGCGCCTCTCGCAGCGGTGGAGTACAGGAGTCAATGGGAGAGCGCTCGGGGGTCGATTTATCACGTCTAGACTAGATGCGATAAATCAATCCCCGCTGGATCGATCGCTGCCCGCCGATCCAGCGGGTAGTGTAGACATATCCTTAGAGCAGGAGTTGGCAACATTCGGCACGCGGCTCGCCAGGGTAAGCACCCTGGCGGACCGGGCCAGTTTTATTTACCTGCTGATGCAGCAGGTTCGGCCGATGGCGGCCCCCACTGGCCGCGGTTCACCGTCCCTGGTCAATGGGGGCGGCGAGAAATGGCACAGGCGAGCGATGTGCTGGCCACGGCTTCTCGCTGCCCCCATTGGCCCGGGATGGCAAACTGCGGCCAGTGGGGGGCCGCGATCGGCCGAACCTGCCGCGTCAGCAGGTAAATAAAACTGGCCCGGCCCACCAGGGTGCTTACCCTAGAGAGCCGCGTGCCGAACATTGCTGACCCCTGCCTTAGAGGCTTCTACTGTAAAATGAAACTGTTCATTCCAACTCTGTGAACCAAACCCTGGTTGCCTAACTCACATGATGAGTCCCACTGAACTTAGTGAGTAGAATCTGGCTTTCAATGGAAAATACTTTTCTTTCCTTCTACCACTTTTCCCCTTCCCCCATCCTTTTCTTCTTCCATTTAACGTTTTGTAGCAATGGTGCCTTTGCCGCTACCTTTTACCAAAGGGCTGGGGTGCCCTTTTATTAGCTGAGTCTGGTTTTGGTATGTGAATCTGAGAGCTTGGATTGCACCATCAAGCACCCAACCCCCTTCCTGTTGACACGGAACTCCTTTCACCTGGGGTGTAGAAACTGTGCCAGCTTCTAAATTCATCTGATCCCGCCCCCTAATTATGGAAAGTCTAACGGGACAGTTGAAAATGCGTTTGCTAATGCTTTGATTCGAACCTTCTCAAGAGTGAGTTTCTGGGGATATCAGTACAGCAAGCAGGAGATGTGATTGCAGCACAGGGAGGGGGCAACCAGCTTTGATTGAATTAACTCACTAAAAATAGCAGCTCGCGGCAGGATAGACAGTGGGATGGGCTAGCTGCCTGAATTCAGCCTCACCTGGGAAACTAGTCATATTTGGGCAGTAAGCCCAGGCTGCTACACCTACATTGACTGAGCTAGCTCACTAAAAATAGCAAAGCTAGGGCACGTTTGCCGACATGTGCTGTCCCAATTGCAGAGTAGACATACCCTCTGGAATACTTCCCCATGCTGGGTAGCACCTTACTTCCAATAGAACTGCTTAGGGCGGTAGGCTACTACTCTCAACGGTAAATAAGGATATTAGAATCCTAATGAAAGTATAAGTATCAAAGTAGCTCATTCTTGATTGCTCCAGAATTAATCAGGGCCAAATTCGCCTTGCAGTTGCGCCGGAGCACCTCATTCAAGACAATTGGGTTGCACTGGCATAAATAGAGTGGAGGGTCTGGCCCTCTAGCCACAGTAGTCTGACTCAAAAGGGTAAGTGTTCAATCTCAGGTGTGGGGAATTCATAATGGGAGTTGCATTTCCCCAAGAAAATGTTTTACACAAACCGCAGCATTTACTTCATGGACCCTTTCAAATAAAAAAGTAATCAGTCAAGCTAAGACTCTCTGCTTATTATCTTTTACTTGGCTTTTTGCACAGCAGTTTGCCTCTTTGTTCTATGCTCACTTTATTTCTGTGGGATATATTTCTGCTCTTGTACCTCCCTTCCCTTAAGGCCCTGTTCACATTAGAGAAAAGTCCCTACATCTCCAAGCTAGAAAATTAGTTTCTAAAATGTTTTTAACACACCTTTGTGTAGCCTACACTGAACAGGGAAAGCATGTTTAATCCACTTCAGCTCCATGGGCAGCTATAGTGGTGCCACTTAGAATGTTGATTCTAATTTGAGGAATGTTTCCCAATACTTGTAATGAGGGAATACTGATAGAATTGACATAGCTTGTAAACTGGTCTAAACTTTCCCCTCCTGTCTGGGTGGGGCTTAGTAAAGAGAGAGACCCTCTTCCTCTCTGCTTGGGGCACCATAGTCAAGGGGTTAGGGCTCCAAAACTTTGAACCAGGAGAGTTGGATTCTAGACCTGCCTGTACCCACAGATGTTCTATGGACAGGATTCCCTTCAAGCCAATGAGAAGACTTTATATTGGCTTGATTTCAATGGATTGGGCCCTCTAGGACAGGTTAATGCTCCCGATTTCCCCATCTGTAGAATGGGGATGAGGAGCACCTGTCTTTGAAAGAGCTTTGAGAGCTGTGGATGAAAAGTGTTAGATAACTATCGAGTTTGGTGACGTTCAATGCCTTGTGGATCTGTCATCTCTGTGAGGCTCTAGCTGCATATCCAAAGCCTGCTTTTGAAGGTAGATATTTCATAAAGATGATTCTGATGCTCAAAGTAATTTGCCTACTTTATTTCTGGTCTCCATGCTCCCTATCACACAGCTCTCACAATTGGAGAGCTTCCGTGTGTTTTTTAGTTTTGATTACCTTTTGCTTGTAGGCGATATGAGAAAAAGAAAGTGGTAGCTGTTCTTATTATGATTGATTCACATTGTGACTGTGCCTAGCAGCGCTAGTCATGAACAGGACCCCACTGTGTTAGGTGCTGTATAAACACTGCTGTCTAATCTCGTCTTTCCAAGGTGACCATCAGAATGCCATCCAGCTATGAATTGAAAAGGGGGGGAGGAAGGTGGAAGGGCTCCAGTTATTTTTAATCACCGTGTCATAGAAATGCCTTCTCTGTACAGCTTCTCGACATGTGCGTGAAAAACTGTGGCCCCAGCTTCCAGTCTTTAGTTGTGAAGAAAGACTTCTGCAAGGACAAGCTGGTGAAATTGCTGCATCCAAGATACAATCTGCCAGCTGATACACAGGACACAATCTTGGCCTTTATCAGGGTAAGTCAATTGTAAATAGAGGGATATATACATAGTAAATATTTAATGATACAACCTGGTGATGGGCTGGAAGGGGGTTTGTGGGAGCCGCTTGTGAAAATGTCCTTTGATGTACTTGCTACTTTTGCAAGTGCAGCCGGGAGTGGGAGGTGGAGGGAGAGGAGCAGAAAGGGGGCATGGAAAGGCCCCTTTGGATACCCCCTACCCTGACTGCTGGATGTGTTCCTTCCCCAGCTGCATTGAAGGAGAAAAGTAAAAGGGAGCTTTAAAGCTTTCTCTGTCTTGTTCCCGCTGCTTAGAGTGCAGGCCAAGGGAGTAGGTAGCTCATGTGGAGGGCTTCAGGCACATGTGTAGTAGAAGAACCCCTCTAGAAGGAGGTTCTTTTCTTCCCTGACCCACTGACATCATCTTCACCCCTGGAACCAATTCCTCCAACCAACAGAAATCCTGCATTTTTTCAAGGTTTCTAGTAGGTGGGTGGACAAGGAAAGGAAGAGAGGCAGCCACCTGGGGAGTGGAGGTTCAAGCCATGTGGCTTCTCCCAGCAAAGAATTCTGGATCTCAAACATAAAAACGTTTTGATTTCTCTCACCAATGATTTTTCAAAAACAGACCTGGGCCTACGGGTTCCAAGGAACCGTGGATGTGAGTGAAGTGAAGGAAGTGTACCTGGAACTGCTAAAGAAAGGAGTGCAGTTTCCATCCTCTGATGCCAACCCAGGGACACACAAGGTCAGCACAACATTTGTCACTGATAATCAAAGTTAATTGCAAGAGCTTTATGTACAAAGAAGGTGTGTTGATTGTCATTAGTTATTATGTCGGAAACCATGAAAATCCTGCTCACATACTCAGGAAATCAGTCACACATTCTGTCCTGAAGTATATATATTTTTAAACTAGATAATAGTGCTTTTTATTATAAAAAAAAGTTTGGGGGATCGGTTGTCTCAGACAGGAAGGATAAATCTCTGAGTTTTTTAAAGCTAGTTAAGAGATTTGGGCATTCAATTCCCATCCAAATGCATGGCAATTGAGTGTCCAAATCTCTTAGTCATTCTGGAAAGTCTGAGCCAAAATGTGTATGATTTGCATGAAGGTGCCCAATGATTCAGAATGTGAGCATTATCTGGGTTCAATTTGGAATTGGGAGAGGTAGGGAAGTCTAATAAAAAGGTCTTTACTATATAAGACTACCCATCTCTTTGTATAGTCTACAAAATAATTTGCAACCTTGTGGATAAAGGCTCTGTCTTTACTATTTAAGTTGATCGAAAGTATGTGTAGATCTGGAAAATGACCCTCTCTCAATATGGCTTGAGCAATCCATACCACCTCTATGTGCAGCAAGATCCATTCCTTCCAATTTCCTATGACTTGGAAGAGCTTTCACAAGACTTTTGAGAAGAGTGAAACCATCAGGTGGAATGTTGCAATTATGGATTTAGAATCTTCTAGTCAGCCCAGGCGGAAGTGATTCAAAACTATTGTGAGTCTGGCCTGATGATTAGATAGTGGAGTATAGGAAAGGCAGTGTATTTTGACTAAGGCTATTCAGACGAGGCTATGTGCTGAGTCTTTTGACTAGATAATTATTTCTTCCCCCATCCAGATGTAACTGTGGGAATGAATGTCTTCTAAAGCTCTGATCCTGCGCCCACTGAAGTCAATGGCAAAGCTCTAATGACTTCAATAGTGCAAGAACAGAACCTATATACAGAATTTGGCCCAGAGTGCCTAAGGTAGGGTTACCATATTTTGTGCCTCCGAATGGAGGACACTCCACGGCCCCCGGCCCCGCCCCCAGCCCCGCCCCCTCCCCAAAGTCTCCGCCCCCTCCCCTGCTTCCCGGGAATATTTGATTCCTGGGAAGCCTGAAGCAGGTAAGGCGGGTGTGGGGGGAGGAGGCGCGGCCCAGGCTGGCCCCCCGGCGTTTCCAGCCTGGGTCAGCTCGGGCCCTGGGGTGCTGGCCCCGGCCGACCACCCCCGGCCCGCCCAGCACTGCCGGCCCCCGGCGGCCCGGCGCACCCCCCCGCTCCCGGCCCCGCGGGCCCGGCTAACCCGGCTCCCCGCCGGCCGGGGTCCCCGCCGGCCCGGCTGACCCGGCTCCCCGCCGGCCCGGCTGACCTCCCGATTTTCCCGGACATGCCCGGCTTTTGGGGATTTCCCCCCGGACGGGGATTTGAGCCCCCAAAAGCCGGACATGTCCGGGAAAATCCGGACGTATGGTAACCCTACCTAAGGTTGAAAGAGCTTAAGCATAGTGTCTGATGCAGGCCTTCAGTTTATCCCAAAATGCACACAAGGTTTCTTGCATTTCCAGCTCTGGGATCCAGAAACACCTACTCCCCTCTCAGTTCATCTCCCAGACAAAGATTCCTAGACCCTTTCTTCTTACAGCTTCTGCTTTCCTAGTGTGGCGCCATCACCAGCCACACCTAATTTTTTCCCCCAGAGCAGGGTTCTTGTGCAGTGAGGACTGACACCTGTTAATTCCCGTTCCAAAGAAAGTAATAGAATTCTCTCACTAAAGCTGGGCTGATCTCTGCACCTGGTCACAGAGGCATAACTCATGCTTCGCCATTCACACTCCTTCCTCTGATGGATTCATTTGCTAACAAACCAGTTGAAAGGAAACCTGGATCCCAAGTCTGATTTTTATTCCAAAACGGTTATTGGTTTTACTGGAGTGAATAGAACTCACTCGGATAACTCCGTCTAAGCCTTCCTCCCTGGTAGTGTTGCAGCACTGATTATGAGGAGGCTAATGCGCTGTTTTCTAGTCTGATAATGATGCTTTGTAGCGCTGTCATCTGGATGTCCGTGTCAATTCCCAGGTTAAACAAAAACTCTCTTCATATCATATAGCAGCGAGCTTCGTCTTGGCCCTCTGAAAAGCCACCGCCTCCTTCTGCTGTCTCTGTGAAAAGTACTCCAGTGCCTCGTCCTTCAGCTCCAACAATAACATTGACTTCTGAACAGGTACAGGACAGTCTTTCTTTCAAAATATGCTGACTGAGCGTCTGTCATCATGATTCCCTGGCCTGTATAGGATATAATATTAGAGGCTGCTGCAAGGAAAATCTCCATTAGCTCAAGCATAGGCTTTTGTTGACAGTCCGGGGCTGAATCCCTGGTCCATTACCATAGTGTTTTTATTTTGTTAGAAAATTTTACACATTCATGTGCCAGATCTTAGTAGAGGCCAGGAAACGAGATTGCACAACTGCCAGGGAGCTGCTCGATTGGAAAGTAGAAATCTTTGCTTGAGTATGTATATTTCTAATGCTCTTAGAAAGGGTACTGTGGTGCAAATTAGTAAGAAAAGAGGGCAATTCAAAGACAGAAGGAAAGGGTAAAGAAAACTTTTGCATGACACCAATGTGAAGAAATTATTTTTAAAAGAAAGAAATGGACAAGCCAATTCCACACCTGTCTGTGGATAAATGAAAAGTTTGTCTGCTTAATAGTAATAGGACTTAACTGTAAAGGAGAGAAATAGCAGCACTGCACTCCACAGAGCTAGGTTTGAGATCCACTGCCTTATAGTGATGATATAAAACCGGACTAACTCCATTAACGTCCATGGATAGGGCCCTACCAAATTCACTGTCCATTTTGATCAATTTCACAGCCAGTGTTTTCAAATTGGTCAATTTCACATTTTCAGCTGTTTACATCTAAAATTTAACGGTGTTGTAACCGTGGGGGTCCCAACCCAAAAGGTACCTGGAGGTGGGTCTGATCTCTTTATTCCCCCCGCAGCAGCCCCGCAGAAGGACAAGTCCTGTCCCTTCCCAGCTCAGTGGGGACTTGCAGCTAGGAGCCCCCTGGCTCGGGCGCTCCCAGCAGCAGGGGGAGATCGGACCCACGTCCACAAGCCTCCTCCAGCGGCAGGAACCTCTGGGGCTGCTGCCCAGCACTGGTGCTTCCGGCAGCAGGAGGAGGCACTTGGAGGTGGGTCTGATCTCTGCCTGAGAGCTGCTGTGCAGAGGAAGAACAAGTCCTGTCCCTCCCCAGTCCGGCGGGGACTTGCAGCTAGAAGCCCCTGGGCTGGGGTGCTCACAGCAGCAAAGGGGAGATCAGATTTCAGGAGGAAGGGCTTATTTCATGGTCCGTGACACGTTTTTCACGTGAAATTGGTAGGACCCTATCCATGGAGTATCATCTGTGTAAAGGCTGGAGTAAGGCAGCGCTGATCAGGCCCATAGTATATCTGCTAAAAGAGCAAGCAGGGCCATAGATGTGGAAAACATTGTGTTTTCTGTACTTGCACATATAACATTCCATTGCACTGAACAGATTGGGAAGCTGTACAGCGAATTGGATATGGCGAAAATGAATGCGAAAGTCATGTCAGCGATATTAACGGAAAATGTTCCTGGCTCTGAGAATCTTGACGATATGGAGCTCTTACAGGTGCAGTACAACATTTTTGCTAGGAGTTCGTTGATGGCTTGGTTATGGTTTATTTTAAAAATGTACATTGTGCCCATCCTTGTTGCATCTGGGTTCATATTGCAAAGTGAAAACAAACACCTTTTGTCAATCCTTGATGTTGATCTAGCTTTCTCTTGCCTCTATTGTGTCCACCTGCTAGGAAGACAGGCAGGAAAGGACAAGTTCATCTTGCAGTGAAAACCGTAACTCTAATGGATTGCTCAGGAATGAATTACAGAGTGGAGGGTCATCTCTCAAGAATGCCCTGCCACTCAGACCCAGGTGTTCAATTCAGAGAGCAAGAACATGCCAACTGAATGCAACTGCCCCATGGGAAAACAGATGGCGATAAGGTCACTGTAACAGTAGGGTCCCAGGCCTTTCAGGGCTCTGGGCGTCATCACCAATACTTTGAAGGTAGACCGAGAGCCAGTGCAGAATATAGAGTGCTGGTTTTAAGTGCTCACCTTAAAAGAGGAGCAGTTGTGTGATTCATTAGCTGAAGTTACACATAGGCTTCAAGTTCCATTAGTCCAGCCTGGAGATGACAAAGCTGATGCATTGTCTCCAGTTTCTTCTTTTCCTAGTACTGTTTTTTCTATGTATACGCTGCATTTTTAAATGCCCACTCTAGAAGCAAAATCCTAGTGCCTCAGCAATTTAATTATCTGCCCGTGTGTAGCGGGGCGGCCTGGCTTCCAGGCGCCCCAGGAAGCGATGAGCCAGAAAAGCCGCCAGAGTGGGCGGAGCCACTGCGGCCTGTCCCTGCCCCCCGGAAGTCAAGGGGCGGGACAGGAAGTATAAAGGCCAGGCCCCAGCGCTCAGTAGCTGGCCGGCAGCGGGAGAGGACAGACGCTGGTGCCCGAGCTCCCGCGGACCTGAGCCTGCCGAGAGCCCGGTATCCCGAGGAGGACTGGCCGAGCCTGCCGAGAGCCCGGTACCCTGAGGAGGACTGGCTGAGCCTGCCGAGAGCCCGGTACCCTGAGGAGCGGTTTGAGCTTCCCCCCGCCGAGGGCCCAGAGGGAGCGACAGACCTACCTGGTGCTCGGGGCCCGGAGGAGCCCATGATCTGTGACCCAGCAGACGGAACTCAGGAGGAGCAGGTACCCATGGAGGAGGAGATGGGAAGTGGCCCGGGGATAGCAGACCCCGAACCCATGTCAGTGTGTTGCGGTCAGGATCCCCACTGACTGCGCGGCAGACGGACTGCTGCGGATAGGGCCCCGGGCTGGAACACAGTGGAGTGGGTGGGCCTGTGTTCCCCCCTGCCACCCTGCGCCGGGTGGCAGTCTCTCCTCCTCCTTGTCCAAGGGGCCTGGGCCCCTGACTGACTATTGATTTGCTGCCCCGCCCTGGCCTAGGGCCTGGGCTAACCCAAACTGACCCAGCCCCTGCTACAAGGCCTGGGCCACTGACTGACTATTGGTGTGCAGCCCCGCCCTGACCCAGGGCCGGAGCTGTTAATTGTCTGCTCAGCCCCTGCATAAGGGCCTGAGCTCAGAACCGCTAATTGGCTGCTCAGCCCCTGCACAAAGGGCCTGAGCTCAGAACTGTTAATTGTCTGCTCAGCCCCTGCACAAAGGGCCTGAGCTCTAGAACTGGTAATTGTCTGCTCAGCCCCTGCACAAAGGGCCTGAGCTCAGAACTGTTAACTGTGTGCTCAGCCCCTGCACAAAGGGCCTGAGCTCAGAACTGTTATTCGCTTTGTAGCGGGGCGGCCTGGCTTTCAGGCGCGCCAGGAAGGGACGAGCCCCACCCCGGAACTACTACACCGTGGAAACGCTTGATTCAGCCACAGTTTCACAAGGATCATGTAAACCTGGTTCTCATGTAGTTCCCCTGTGTTTTAAGCTTCTCTTCAAATGCTAGGATGAAGGAAACGTTCTGTCAATGAGAATTTTATTACGCCTTCACTTGGTTTGGCTAATCTACCTTCCAGCAACTTTTAGAATGGACATGCCTTAAGCATAGCTTCAGTTGGCCCATGGAAAATTCTCCCTGAGCCAAGGGAATCCTCCACTGGGATGGGCTGGTGTACCGGCTTTTATGCCACCCTTGGCCTCCAGTGCAGGATGCATAGCAGGGAAATAGAGGTCTCTGGCTGCAATACGTTGTATTGGGGAACCAGTCCCAGAATTGGGGGTGACCAAAGTAGCCACCAGATGCCAGGATGTGACCTAAATTCATTAAAAAATTGGAAGAAAATCCACTCAAATTAAAATCTAAAACGAAGCAATTTCACAGTGGCAAAGAGTAGTTCTCCATCTGCTCATTACTGCCCTTTTTTTTTTTTTTTTTTTTTTGAAGTCCCATGCCATATACTTCCGCTGTAATATTTATGAGCTGATACATTCAAGCCCTAAAACAATATGATTTTTTAAAACTTCACAATTAAATCTGTCTCCAGCACAATAGATTGTGGATTTTTCAAGGTTTGAGTTGCAAAAGAAGGCGTTACAAACCTCTCTGGTAAATAATATGCTTTTTTTTTTAAAGGTTGTCTGCCTAAATATTTACTGTACACAATAGACTTAATGGCTTCTCTGAAATGAGGAAGGGTTTAAAAATTCCCTTGGTGTGCATTTTCAAATGATCTTGGTTCACATTGACTGTACGCAGTAATTATGCCTGCACAGAAGCAGAGTTCTCTACCCAGTAATAATTTAAAAAAATTATCTCAACTTTCATGTTCTTCAAGTTAATTTTCTCCCCCAGCTAACATAAAAATATTGAAAAAAACATATTTAAACACAGTGCAAAGGGATTGACTGGGCCTAATAAACACCAGGGATCTGGAGCTAAGTTCTTCACTCATCTTAAGGGAAAACAAAGCAAACGGAAAGAAAGTTGGATAGCCTACAAAAGTATGAGGCCTACAAAACTGTATCCGCAATGGTTTAGCCCTCGAGTCCCACACTTATTGTACACGGGAGCAGCAATCTGCACTGAGGTTCTAGCGACGGTGGAGTGTGGTCTAGGGATACGGCAAGGCAATGAGAGTCAGGCCTTCTGGATTCATTTCCGGTTTCACCATGTGACCTTGAATGAGTAATATGACCTCTCTTTGTGCTTCAGTTTACCCAGCTGCAGAATGGATATTACAATGCTTCCCAGCCTCACAGGAATGTGGCTAGACACTTGGGGTACAGCTACAAGGCAAGCAGAAATCCACGTCACAGAGCCCAGACTTACAGATCGGGGCTTGTCCACAGTGCTAGAAATAGCTGTCTAGATATTTGGGCTGGGACTGGAGCTTGGGCTCTGAACCCTAGGCTCTGAAGACCATAGGCCCAGGCTCTGAGACTCGCTGCTTTGAGTTTCTGCTTGCCGTGTAGATGTACTCTTGGTTCTGCTGCTCTCGAGGTGCAAAGTAGCCTTCCTGCTGTTTTAACCAGCCAGTGGAAGATTTCCTCTGTGCAGGGGAATCCTTGAGTGGCATAGAACCAGCAGCTCCCTTCCTGACCCCTGGTGTGATACATGTTACCGTGGGGAAAGAAGATAAGGTCGGGACATGCCCGGCCCTGTTGCTCCCTAGCTGCTACCATGGACCTTCAAGGCCAGAGGCAGATGGGCGAGCATTAGACTGGCTCCAGGATCCAGTGGTCACCTCTTCACAGAATCCTCCTCTTGAACTGCATCCACTCAGCTCTGTTTGGCCGGTGCCCGTGATCGAGGCCACGGTGTCTAATTTAATTAGTTCTTTGAAAACCTTGGGCAAAGACCCTTGCAAAAGATTATTAGAATGTCTCTGCCTATTTTAAATCGATTTCTGTTAAGTTTTGGAAGTATATTTTGTAAAAGGAAGAATGCCATCACAAAGTCTGAGGAAGTGCCAGCAGATCTGCCTGCTGGCACTCAAATAGTTAAATTATTGGTCGGGGAAGGGGCAGGGAGTGAATTTCACCATTCATGAAGAAGTGAGTAGAAGCTCATTCCTTTTATATGTGTTTTATGACTGTATTTTCTGTTCCTTCCTGCAACACCCTGAGATCCTTATCACCGCACAAAGTGGCTAGCGAAACAAATGCGAGTTGCTTTTACAAGAATGAAATATGTTCTTTTCTTTGCATCTCAGCCTAGGTCACTCAGTTCAAGGGACTGTGTCCTTGTACAGTAGTAGTTTCATTGCAATTGGTGTAGAACAGAATCCTTTGCTGAAAGAGTTGCATGCTTTAGGACTTAAAGGGAGAATTTTTTTTAACCATGTGTCACCAGAGATCCAGGCTAGTCAGATTAACTGAAATTTAATAATGGGCCAAGTACAGCAATGCAAGTCCCGGCTTACACCGGTGTGGCGTATCTCCACTCAGGGTTTGCACTTGCATAGATGCATCTGTGGCTGAAAACCCCATTGTAGACAAGACCTAAGACACCTGAAAACAATAACCCCCAAAATATTAAACTGTCTGAAATAAGTAGTAGTAGTAGTTAATAGAGCAGTTCAAGTTCTTGTATCAACTCTCGCAGCCAGTAAGAGTAGGGAACAAACAAAGCTCCTAGATAAAGACCCCTCGTGGGAACACTGGAATGTGAGGCCAATTCCTCAGCTGATGTAAACTGTCACAGGTCTATTGACATCACTGTTTTTACACCAGCTGATGATCTGGCTCTTGGAATGCATAATAAACAGCTCTAGTTTCATGGTGTCTAGAGTGCATGCATCTTTTCCTGAGCAAAATCTGGCAAATTTGTGATTGAGATCAGACATTAAAAGGGCTGCGTCTAAATTCTAGTAGAATTTCCCTTTGTTAGCAGGTCGAAAATCACCTCTGGGCTGATTACCTATACATTGATTAGAGCCCAGTTTCCAGGACTTGATTAGGACTTACAGTGTTGCATCGTCCTTGTGCTGCAATTCTGAACAGAGGTGAATTTCACCCTGAGACACGTAGTTGGGTATACACGCTTTTGAAGCAAAAATGGGCCAGTTTTACAACAAAACCCTCCAGGCTCCGTTTGGGTACTGGACTAGGCCCAGGACTCTGGGCTTCAAATTTTATGCTTCCTGCCTGCGTTCCTTCTCGGTTAGCATGGGTGGTTGTTGCTGGCTGAGAAGGATCCCAGCAAGGTGCAGTATCTGCTGTTTGTTCCCCAGCCATACCCAAGAAGGGTGGGAACTTTGCCTATGGAAGCCTAATGGAAAAGTGCATGAGGCCACAATTTAACCCAGGCCAGGGGATCCTCCCCACTTATACATTGGCCTGACATAGTAAGGAGTGCACCTCCTGCCATGAGGTCCAAATCAGGAGCAAAGGTGTCTACCCCCACAGATCCCTCAAGGGGTCTTGTTGGGAAAGCAGGGAGCATTCTCATAAACATGAGGCCAAGTCTTCCTCCAAATGATCTTTGAAGAAGTCAGATCCAGGCCAGCCTAAACTGACCAGTAGCTCAGCCCAAGAGAATTTAGTATGTCCAGAGTCCCAGAGGCTTAGGGTTAGGGTGTACTCGCCAAACCAGCAATCAATGAGCACCCTAGTGATTGTTCCCACCCAGGGCCGGTGCTACCATTAAGACAAACTAGGCAGTTGCCTACGGCGCCAAGATTTGGGGGCGCCAAAAAGTGGTGCCCCCAATTTTTTTTTTTTTTTTTTTTTTACAGCATTCCTGGGCTGGGCTGCCGGCGGCGCGCTGACACGTGCGGCTCAATCTCCCTCTCCCAGCGCAGCGGCCACTCCACTTCTCTCGCCTCCCAGGCTCGCGGCGCCAATCAGCTGTTTGGCGCCACAAGCCTGGGAGGGGAGGAGAATTAGAGCATGGGCGGCGTGCTCGGGGAGGAGGCAGAGCAGAGATGAGCTGGGGTGGGGAGCTGCCACACGGCTCCCCGGGGTGGGGGGGGGGAAGATGTCGCGGGGGGGTGGCGCCTCAGGGTGGGGGGGATGGGGAGCTGCCGCAGGGCGGGGGGAGGGGGCGCAAAGTGGAAGTTTCGCCTAGGGCGCGAAACTTCTTTGCCTTGATATTGGCCCTATCATGGTGGAAGAATCCCCATCAGGTTTGCATCCATGTTTCCTTTCTTGCTTCCACACAGACAGGATGATCACTGGCAATGCATCCCTGTTAGGTTGAGGTGCTCACGTGGACAACCGTACAGTGCAGGGCACCTGGACATCTCAAATGTCCAGGATGTACATCAAGAGCCATGAGCAGTTTGAAGGGCTTGTGAAACCTTTCTCCTGTTCACTCAAGGTCACGGTGCCTTCATTATGTCAGACAACATCACAATCAACTCTTACATAACGAACAGGGAAAAATGCGATCCGTCCCCCTGGGTGCAGAAACGTTGAGTCTGTGGAACTGGTGCGTCAACAATCAGATTACCCTGTTGGGCGTCTACCTCCCAGGAAACCAGAATGTGCTGAGAGTGGCTCTCTCAGCAGCTACTTTGTGGTCAATCACGAGTGGGAGCATCACGACACTGGTAAACAATATTTTTGCTCTGTGGGGAATGCCCCACCAAGGACCTGTTTTTCTCCCAAACAGGAAATGCAACATATACTGTTCTGGAGGAGCCCTGGGTCACCACTCACAGAGCAACACTCTACTTCTTCCATGGTCAGATCATCTGAACTATGCCTTCCCTCCACTACTACCCCTGCCTCGAGTCTTGTGGAAGATTTGGCAGCACAGAGCACGCACTATTCTCAATGCCCCAACTGGCCCAGACAGTTGAGGTTTCTAAACCTCCTATGCGTGTCATCTCGAGCACCAATCATTATTCCTACATTTCCTGATCTCCTGACTCAAGGGAACAGCAAAATCAGGCATCCCAACCCACGGGCGCTTCATCTCAGAGCCTAGTTTTGTCCTTAGAGCAATTGTGTTCTGAAGCTGTATAGAACATCCTTTCTAGCAGTTGGAAGGAGTCCACTAGGAGATGTTATCTAGCCACGTGTAAACATTTCTCTGTTTGGGTGTATCAAAGGCGTATTTCTCCAGAAGCCACAGATATTCCTCTCATTCTGGATTACATTCTTTCCTTGAAGACAGCAGGCTTGCTCATCCATTCCTTACGGGTCCACATGGCAGCCATCAGTGCATACCATCTGCCTACACAGGGCTACTCAATCTTCACGCACCCTCTGACTAGCAAATTCTGGAAAGGCCTAATCAGAACTTTTTGCACCTATAAAAAAGCCTACTCTTCAATGGGATTTGCACCTTGTTCTCTCACTAGGCCTCCTTTTGAATAATTAGCCTCCTGCTCCATGTCTCTCCTATCCATGAAGGTTGCATTCCTGGTAGCCACCACCTCAGCCAGGAAGGCTGGTGAACTTGGGGCGTTGATGGCAGATCCCCCTTACACTATAGTGCCTAAGGACAAGGTTTCATTATGTTTACACACTAAATTCACCGGCTCCACAGTAGTATGAGTTTCACCTGAACCAGTCTATCCACTTACCAGTGTTCTTCCCAAATCCTCATCCATCCTCAGAAGAAAGGAGGTTCCATTCTCTTGACATTGGATGAGCCGCAGCCTTTTACCTGCAGACAATGAAAACACTCGGGAAATCCCATAGACTATTTGTCGCCATATTGGAACGGGTCTGGTTATATCCGCTGAAAGAATCTCAAAACGGATCTGGGGCTGTGTTTTGCTCTGCTATCAGCTGCCTAATTGTCTCTTTCCACAAGAGAGCAAGCAGTGTCTACAGTACTGCTTCGAGGAGTGCCTCTTCTTGATATTTGTGAGACAGCTACGCGGAGCTCAGTCCATGTGTTTGTGAGACACTCTGCATGGGTACAGGACTCCTCTACGGCTGCATCTTTTGGAATAGCAGTCCTTCATACAGCTCTGCCATCTATTACCTCACACCCTCCTCCTATTTAAGAACTACTTGTCAGTCACCCACATTGGAATACATATAGGGACTAGCACTCGAAAAAGAAGAGAAAGTTACTTGCCTTATAGTAACTGGAGGTTCTTGGAGATGTGTGGTCCTTATCTGTATTCCACTACCTTGACCTCCTTCCATTAAAACAACAAGGAGTCCGGTGGCACTTTAAAGACTAACAGATTTATTTGGGTATAAGCTTTTGTTGGTAAAAAACCCACTTGTTCAGATGCAGGGGTTTTTTACCCATGAAAGCTTATGCCCAAATAAATCTGTTAGTCTTTAAAGCCACCGGACTCCTTGTTGTTTTTGTGGATACAGGCTAACACGGCTACCCTCTGATACTTGACCTCCTTTCACTGCGCTTCAGATCTTCTCTGATTTGCAGTGAAGAAGGAACTGGAAAGGCGGTTGGTCCACCCCGCCCTTTATCTCCTCAGTCAGAGGCACGAGTAAACCAGGGCAGATGTGCAGGCTAATGGACACTGCTTTCGAAATTCTCTGGCTCCAGGCACGTAGAACCCATGCATACCCACAGTGGAACATGAATAGGGACCGAACCTCTAGTTATTATAAAGTAAGTGACTTTCTCTTTATGGAAGAGGATGACTTTCCAGAAATGAGGCTGGGTTATGAGTTGGGGTAGGAGTGCTGGTCATGGTGATAGCAATTATCAGCCGCATTTTGTAGGAAGTTTGCCAGAAAGGGACTTGAGAATCAAATATAAGGGATTTGGGGCTCACCCTTTAAACTGTATGTGGTCATGTGAATTAGACTGTGCATTACCCTTGCATCTCCAGCACCCAAAAGTTCTATAATTCTCCTCTCAAACTGACAAATGTGAGAAACCACAATGATGATGATTTTGTTTTTTTTCCTGGAAAGAAACTGTACAAGATATGTCGGGTGATGCAGGAAAGGATCGTGGAACTGCTGGTGGCAGTGGAGAATGAAGATGTGATAGCTGAATTAATACAAGCGAATGAAGATTTGAATAACGTCCTCCTGGGCCATGAAAGGTAAATTTATTAGTGAAACCAGAACCTCTCTTTTCCACTTTGGTCTCAGTACCAGGTTCTCCTGACTGGGCCAACCAAATCTGTTACATTTTTTTTAACACTCAAGTATGATGTTTATGTCATAGTGCAGGGAAGCTGCACCTGTATTCCCCCTCCAAGGTCCAGCAAGGGCACCCACTCTCAGGCATCCAGCTTCCCAGCAATCACCTCCCTTGGGCAGAGACACGTCTCTATCACTTCTAACCGGAGTGTTTCCAGGCTGCACAGTTCCCTGCCTGCCCTGTGAATTCCCCAGCAAACTCCTAAGATACTTAATTCAGTTAGGTATAACTTAATTCAAGTTTGTCCAGGATATTGCAGGAAACTGTTATATCTGTTGCAGTTTAATCTGCTCTTTCAGGGTGAAATTCACCCTTCTGCAGAGGACTAACATGAGGCATATGGGCCATTTAAGTGCCACTTGAGCTCTGAGGCTTAAATGGTCCATATGACTGGTGCGGGCTGTCTTTAGAGAGATGAATTTCATCCTCCATCAACAAGAAGGGAACAGCATGTTCCTTTTTGTGTTGTACTTCTATTTATCCGCTGAGCTTGTCTCTACAGGCACTTGAGAAGCAGCAGACAGGTTAAAATTTGTAGAAGGGTCCCTAGAATACCAGCTTGCAGGGTAAACCAAAGTACTAGCGTAGCTGGGAATAATAAAGCAAGAGGAAAGAAACAGACTCTGAGTCCTTCTGTTAGCATGGGTCTCGGATACAGTGGATTTGGCTTCAGTCAATTATGAGCTCTCTTTGTTCCTTTGGTTACCCACGTGCTGAGCTTAACTGCAGCATGCACATGCTCCTAGGGAAGACAGACCGTTTTACTGCAGGCATCGGCCAAAGAGTGGAGTTCCTGCTTCCTTAAAAGGATCACATGCGACTCTCCACAGTAGCAAACAAGTGATTCTACTCCCCCCCCCACCCCCACTGCAGGCACAAATAGGTATTATTTCACACAAGGAAATCCTGGATGCTTGAGGTGTTGACATCTGCATTTATTTACTTATTGGTTTCATCAGTGGGATAACTAGGGCTTAGAAAATACCAGAATTTCAGCATTTCCCAAGCAACAAATAACAGAGATCATCCTGGTATATGATTAGTCTTAGCTGTGAATGGATGGTTTTCCTAACCAGAGATGAGATGACTATGTTCTAAAAACCATTCTACTGCACCATGTGGGTTGGGGAACAAATTGAAGGTTTGTGCTTCCCACATAGGGAAAATTAAGCCTTTCAAGGAACATTGAACTCTTTGGTTTTTGGGCTGGGCAGAGTGGAGTGCACTGATGAGACCACACTCTTCTTCATCCATCAGCTATGATGGCCCATCAGTTATGATGGCCCACCAGTAGATTGTCATCAAGAAGACCAACTTCTCGCATATTTAACACTTCACAGGACACCACAAATTTCTGGCAGGCCTTGGAGACATGCCATCCTGCCACATACTCTGTTCAGTCACTCACTGCTGAGGGACTGGCAAAGGGGGGCATATTAGAGGATAGTGGGGTGACCTGAAAGAAGGAGAGTAGAATAAAGAGGAGTTGCAATGACCAGGAAAGGGAAGAGGAACAGAGTGGGTTAAGGGAGGGGAGGAAAGCTCCAATTAATGCCTCATCCTTGTTTGCCTTCTGTCGGTTCCAGTTTATTTCAGAAGAACTTTGATTAACATCTTCACGCCACAATCCTTAGCGCTGTAACACTTGGAATGTGTGCTCCAGGCATATATCACAAGATTGTTTTTCCATTGTGTGACTTTCTGATACAGGAGCAATTTTTGTGGAAACTCTGAAGCTGCTAACTGCATGAACTGAGAGGCTCTTAAAAGCTGCTTTTAGTGCTGTTAAATCTGTGCAGGTATTGCTGTTCTGTCCCTGTAGTGGGTCTTAGGAAAATCCAAATAAAATGTGTTCCCTTTGGAAAAGAACCCTGACCTCTGAGAATTTGCACAGTGAGCTTTTGGTTGTAGCCAGGATGACAGCATATAGACAGTCAGCAACGGGTATGATGCAACAAAGCTATTAATAAGTAAAATAGATGAACTTTGTTTTTTGGGGGAGAAAGAGGGAGTTAAAGACAAAACAAGAACCCATTCTGGTTACATTAATCTTTAATGGCTCAGTCTGGCTTACAGTTTTGGCTTTGGGACTCTCATTAAAGTGCCCTGAATATGTTTGGTTCTGTGTTTGTACAGCCCCTAGCACAATGGGTTCATGATTGGCATTCTTAGGCACTACTGCTATACAAATAATTATCATAATAATATACATGTTCAAAATAATAGCAGAAGTTAATGAGCATCATGTGGCTTGCACTTGCAGTTAATACTTCAAAATTCCTTGATTTTCTGGTTTTAATTTGGATTATTATTATTATTATTATTGTTTGTTGATATTATTATTATTTTATAATTAACTGAGTCTATCCAGAAGAATGCCAAAACATTTTTCAGACTACATAATAGGTTGCTTTTTTTTTATACAGTGTTTTTTCATCAGAGGACCAAAGCATTCTGCAGAGATGGGTGATGTTAATTCATCCACCTGAAATACCTGTGAGGTGAATCAGTAAATATCATTGTCCCTATGTTTACAGCTGCAGAAACTAGTGTCACTCTGAGTTAGTTTCCCAGACCACAGAAGAGCTCTGTGTAAGCTCGAAAGCTTTGTCTCTCTCACCAACAGGAGTTGGTCCAATTAAAGGTATTCCTCGCCCTCCTTGGCTCATTGATTATAATGGCATTTAGTCAGGGCAGCAGGTTTAAGACTGTCGCAAAGAATGCTGTAGGATCTCTCATGATCAGGAGGAGTCAGTACTCCCGTGCAACATTGTCTACACTAGGAGTTTCCAGACCTGTAATTCGCATTGGGTGCAACTCCATCGGTGGTAGCCCTGGTGGAAGTTGCGGTGTAGAAAAGGCTCAGGCAGGTTCAGATGTTTTTATCCCTGTGTAATTTAACTTAAAGATTCAAGGATTCCAAGCTTGTTCAATACACCCACTTCTAAATAACAGCTCTGCAGAACACCATCCCAAAGGCCAGAGTAGTCTTGTCTCTGTTTCATTGTGGATTTACTGACTTGGAAAAACATGGTGATTTTTACACTGAGTAATTATAGCATCCCTTCAGCTGTAGCCTGGGATCTGTCTCAGTTGAAACAAATATTCTGTTGTGTATTACACAGCTGCATGGTTAATACATACTCACCCCTAGTATGTTTCCTTTTAGGCCTATCCATGAGGTATTGTGAACAGAAAGCTTTGCAATTTTAAAAAATCAAAATGTTGCATTAGTGGCATCTTGAAGGTTACTGACTATATTTTGCACTGACCACTGCTCTGGCAACATCTTAGTTACTATGGCGTATGAAGTAAAGAATGACCATATTAGAAGCAACAACTTACCAATTACATTGCAAGCCTTGTGTCTCCTTCCAACAAGACAACCAGCCTTCAGAGAGTGTTATCACTTTTGCAAATGCTTCAGTGTGTATAACTTGTGTTTAGTTTTTGCACAGATGTCTTATCTCTGTCACACAGATGCTCTAACGAGTGGAACCAGTGGGTATGCAGTAAACGACGACATTCTTGCCCCATCCTTCCTTTTTTTTTTTTTTTTTTTTTTCTTTCAAACCTCTTCCAAATGCTTCAGCCAAACTGTCAATGTATTTTCCCAGTGTCAGTCTCACAAACTTTCATGCTATTCTTCACAATATTTTATTCAGTTGACTCGTAAGTTTAGTGTTTGTAGCTGCGGGTTATGTTTTACAATTCACTCTTTAAAGAGAGTTTTTCACTTCTTGCCTGAGGAAGTTTGTAATGTTAGTAAAATACAAATGAGTTTCCCTTTTGGTTTCTGTAAATCCTATTTATCCAAATGTTGACCTAGAATCTTCTTAATACTGATGATTAACATTTTTCTTGGAAATCTGAAACTTCCCCCTGAATTATGAATAATAGCTTGTGGGTATGCCTCAACAAATCCCCAGTGAAACAGTTCACCTGTTGATTGAAAGGGCAAATAATTGCTCATGGAAGTGTGAAATTGGTCAAAGACTATTTTAGCATTCTCATGCAGTAGTACTGTATACATAGTTAACTGTCATTTCTGGTTGCAGTTGCATTGTACCTCAAAGCTGCTATACACGTTATTTGCAGTGGTTTCTACTGGCTTGGTTAATATTTGCTACATACGGATTTATTATTTGCTATAGGAAATCCCCAGTATGCCCTTGAATACACAGGTATGTGAGATGCTAAAAATTATATAGGTATGTTTTAACTAGTTGCAGCTGTTTATATACATTTGAGTGGCACTATGACTGCTTTAAGGCAAGTCACGTTGCATTTCCTGTATCTGATTATCAACAAAGATTCTGGGCAGAGTCCCAGTGAAGTTAAGGGCAGTGGTCTCTGTGTGTGTAGTCTACTGGCCTGCTGCATGGAACCATGGCTCTAGTGGTTTTGATAACTCTACCATAGTAGTTCTTCCTTATGTCAAGTGACACAGAGCTGTGGTTCTGGTTCTAATATTCCTACTGAGGACATTAGTGTCTGTATGTGCATTTGGCTGGGGCTTGTTAAATACTTTTCTAGATCCTTTTGTAGGATCAGACCTTTGCAGTAACTGCTGGATTCTTATGAATGATACTTTCTTTTTGAGTGATACACCTGGGACGTTTAAGACTCAATTATTGACAACGTACCATTTCCAACAGGTTTTCTCGGAACAGAGTGCGTTTCTTGGAGAATCAGCGAATCCAGCGTGAGCAAGCAGAGGTGAGTAGTTAAGGACAAATCCCATCAACTCAGGGTAAGAATCTGGCTAAGATTTTATAAACCGGAGCTTTTCCTCTTATTTGTTACAACAAATGTGCTTTTGTGACCTAAGGAATTCTATTTGCTTGCTATCCTCTGTTGGATTCAATATTCTGTCTCCAACAGAGGATAATGTTGCTCTATTAATTTGCAAGAGTTCCACTTACAGAATCTCATTTTGTAGCACAAGTATCAATTTACTTTCAAATATAACATGGAGAATAGGAAAGGACAACTGAAAAAGAGAGAAAATCTATTCAAATGCAGTTTTATTACCTCTATTGCTGCGTACTAGATTCAATTCTAATCTCTCACATGATGTGAAGAGATTTGTTTCTTTTCATCTGTAGTCTTATTTTTCACTTATTGTCTCTAGGGGCATTTATGAAGCTGGAAAATGAATTTTTAAAGGCTACTTTTCTCCCATCACTGCTCCTATTTTATTAACCATGCTGGCCCTAATAGTGATACACACATTTTACCTTGTACAAAGCCAAAATTAACTCCGTTTCCTTTATGTCCTGCATGAGGCTGATTATATTGTGATTGAAATATAGTCCATAATTATTACAGGAAGGTAGTAATCAATTTGGGTTTTTCGATGAAACACTCCTATAACTGGCTTCTATTTGTAGTCAGATAGTCCATTGGTAGTTTCTGACTTTTCAATGGGTTAATAGTCCAAAATGAGTCAGTTTGCAGATTATGTAGCTCATTCACAAATCCCCAAGTTTAAAATAAATTTCTTTTCGCTAGTGCTAACAAAACACTTTTATATCAAACATGTGATATAGTTAATTCCCTTCTGATTTCATTCTTAACTCTATTAAGACACACCTGGGCTTAAATTGCAGCAAGGGAGGTTCAGGTTGGACATTAGGAAAATCTTCCTAAGTGTCAGGAATAAATTGCCTAGGGAAGTTGTGGAATCTCCATCATTAGAGATTTTAAGAGCAGCCTATACAAACACCTGTCAGGGATGGTCTAGCTAATACTTAGTCCCACCATGAGTGCAGGGGACTGGACTAGGTGACCTGTCAAGGTCCTTTCCAGTCTTATGATTCTATGTTCACTAGACCTGAGTAGGAAACAGTTTTCCTGTCTTGCAGAAATTTGAGATTTTTTAAAAATATTTTTCTGTCCTGAATCGGTCAAAAAGTAAAAAAAAAAAATAAATAAATAAAAAATCATGAAATGAAAATTTGAAGAGAAAAAAAATGGATTGGGTCATTCGAAACATTTAATTTCAATTTTAAAAAAAATACTATAAATTAGTTTAAATTCTGAAACAAAAATTTTGAGACACTTTTTAATTTTGAAAATGTCAAAATGGGATGTTTTGCCAACCTCAGAACTTTTCTTTTCAAAATTTTTTAAAAGGGGAAATTCAAAACCAACTTATTCCTACAAACAGTTCTGGTTTTGATAAACTGGCATTTAAAAAAAATCATAGAAAAATTCCCAACCAGCTCTACTGGTCACCTTTCCTCAATAATATTCAGATTCTGATTTCAAATGTTTGTATTAAGTGACAATAGCAACTTAAGTTTACTTTTAAACTCTTTTTCTTCTTAGATCTATAGCAAACAACCATCTGCTCCATCATGTGATCTACTTGACGTCAATTCAAGTTCTTCAATTCCTGTGTCAGCATTGGGGGGAACTGGCCCTGAGACTCCTCAGTTTTCAGAATTAAGTGAGTGAAAGATTTGTATTTTCTCTGAAACATTAGGAAGTTTGATATCAAATATTTCTAACCTTGTGGTGCTGGAGCCTATGCAGATGGAATGAAAGTATGCTGATTCACATCACATGGATGTGGGGCTAGAGGGCTGCAAAACTAATGAAGACATTTCTGAAAGTAAGAGTTGCTTGCTGCTGCCCTGTCCCGCTGCTGATATGATTCAAGCATGTTTTCCTCAGATGAATTTCAAATACATCTGAGAGGAAACAAAATGCAGGCCCTGATGAGAGAGTGAATGTGCAGAGTATCAAACAGAACACTGGCCCCAACACAATACACTATTGCAGGAATGTACATCTGATGTTGGATAAATGAACTACCATAACAAACCATATAAAGATGAGGTTTTTTGTGTACATCTCCTGAATGTCATTTTGGAATGGCTCACAATCAGTGAGAGCGGTGTTATTCCTTTGTAGTGTTCTTTCCTAAAACAAAGAACCACTGTGGCCAGAACAAGAAATTCCTTGCAAGAGGCAAATGTGTATCTAAATGAAAACGAGAGAGTTCTGATTTGAACCTTTAAGGGAAAATAGAGCTGATTTACTATTGTATACTTAAGGTACTTTGTACAAAAATCTGTTGATGTGAGAGGTTGTGTTTTGAAATAATCTGCCTCCTCCGTTATTAAATGGGGGATCATTAATAATTTACAAGGAAGCAATCTCTGTCATCCCTGCCCAAGAACGTCCATATAACCATGCACCTACATAACAGCTCTTGCTGGCACAAGTTGTTTGTTCTGTAGGTTCAGAAGGGAAAGGCATACTTATCCTTTCTGAACTTCCTAAATATGTTCAAGGAGCTCCTTCAAATCTGCAACATGTTACTTAGGTTGGGAGAGGTAAGAACTCAGAGTAAATGTATTCTTATCCTACAATCCTATAAGAAATGGGTGGTCCTCTGGTTTTAAAGTATGTTTCCTAATATGCATAGTGCCACTGCCCCCTCCCCCTGGCAATTTAAAATGTCAGGCAGAAATACAATGCATTTCTGAAATCAACTCTACATTTCTTACCACTTCAAAGGCAGAATTATAATATCACTAAATGGAATAGCAGCATCTTCAGTATGTATTTCAAAGCAATTGCACAACACTGCAACTTCTTCACTGCAATTTTATACCCTCTCCAAAAAAAATCATTGATAAATAATAACCCAGCAAAGACTTAATTGTTTGCCAAATAAGAGTTATGCAAGTTTTAATACCAGCTTGAATTTTAGATTGCAGATCTACAAGTGCTGCAGATCCAAGCATCCACCATCCTTTGCTCTACCCTCAGCTAGATTTATTAGCTCTAGCAAACGCTCAACAGCCCTCGTAAGTAATATGTTACCAAGAAACTGTATTATAATGTTTTCAGAGATGTTTGTTCTTTATATTGCTGCTCTGCCACGTACTTTTGGAAGGATCTGTGAACGTTTGGAACTACTTATGGTTTGCACACTTGTTCAATAAAACAGGAATGCCTACCTTTTGCTCTAGATTCATCCTGTCACCCTTTAAAAATAGGCTGCTTCTGTAATACCCTTTGACCAAAAATTAACACATTTAATAACCCAGCAGCCAAAAGTATATTTAAGATTTCCTACCCGTCCTCCCAACCCTCACTGTTTGGGAGAAACAAATGAGCCTTGCATAATGCCTTACAGGTCAATAAACTAAGACAGCTTAGGACCTAGGAAAGCAAGTTCCAAACCTTGCAGAGACAGTTCTGGCAGCTGTCCCCTTTTGGTGACCCTAGTGATCTCAGCTCTGGCACAAGGTGACAGTCAGCCAGTAAGAAAAAAAATCTAATTATATGAGTTCATGTTCTTCTGTTCATTTCTCAGTGACATTCTATGTGTTAATCGTTACCTAGGTTTGCAACTGGAGCACAAAGCACAAGCCAAAGCATCCCTGAAGGTCATATCTATAACAACGTGAGTAACAAGGATGCTCAGAATCGCAATCTTCCATGGCAAGTGTTAAAACGGAGGTCTCCTCCCTCTTGTTCTGCTAGCTGTCCAGATGGAACTAAAAGATCCATCCCACAGCACTTTTCCAAAGCAATAGGGAACAACCTCAATGTGCAGGGTAACTTCCCATTCTCGATACAACACATTTTGTACTGAAAGGTTGTGTGTGAGATGCTCGCTGTGGCCAGCTGGGTTGCTGCAGTTTGCCTAAGCCGTTACTGTATGAGTAGTATTTAGATAATTAATGGATGTATACCGCACATTGAGATTGCTGTATGAGAGAGCCACTATTCAGTGTGTTTACCCAGCTATAAGTTTCCTGTTGCAGACCATCTAGGCACTGTACGGTTTTTGTTTTTGTTTTTTTGTAATATAAAAACTTTAAGAAAAGAACGAACCAGCCAAACACCATGTAGGATAAATGGTGTGTGGGCAAAATATCCCACCCACAAAGGGATGCATTCTCAGCTTAATATGAGGAATGTGTATGGTGGAGGGAAAGAAGATTGGATATAAAAGCAAAGGGAGTGGGGAACCCACATAAGCCAAATAAAATAAATGACTTGTATCAAACTTTGAAAACAGCCAGAGAGGAGGTTACTCATCTGTTCGTCAGCAGACCCTTTGGATGGGGAGTTCACTATGTCCAAGAAAGACTTGCTGCATTATTATCTATATTCTAGCAGCACCAAGAGATCAGGGCTATGTCATGCTAGGTTGAATCTAGTGACTGAGGTGAGATCAACACTGACCAACCATAGCTGCAAAGCAGGGTTATAAGGAGAGAGGAAGTTACTCATGTGATTCTTGCCAAGATTATGAAGGGCTTTCTATGATCACATAAGAACTTGCATTGTATTCTTTGCAATCAGTACAAATCTTGGGAGGCTGGCATCACCCACTCCTTCACCCCTGCTGTCAAAGAGCAAGTTAACAGCCACGTACAAATCTCACAGCCTCTGGCTCAACGTATCAGAATAGAATATATACAAGTAAATTATACATATGTACACTACAGTAATAGAAATATTGGCTCTAGCAGTTTTACATGGAGAACAGCAATAGAGGATTGTTTTGTGCTGCCTGACCTGATCTGTAGCCTTTGTCTGTTTTTACCATCTTACAAAATAAACAGTATAAAAAGGTTGTCTACCAGCATACAAATTTAAACATGTTTTGTTTGCACTGCCTGCTTACATACTAACTTTATTATGATTGATTTTCCTTAGCTTGCCACGCTTTTAAACCCAGTGCCTTTGCAGACTGTAAACCTCCAAACTGTTAATGCCTCATCACTGAATGAGATAACACCAGGTGCATCACCAGCAGGTAATAAAGTCATTTTACACTTCAGACCTAACCTCCACATTATGCATCTGTTTTCCCAGTGTCCCATAGGGACCTTGCATAGTGGATCTGAAGGATCACAACAAAAAATCAGCAGCAAAAACTAACATGGTCCAAGGCTCTGTATGATGACTTTGAGAAGTATGCATCTGTTTAATATTTAGAGCGTGAAAATGTATTGGGGATAATCAGTTGTTGTTTTATGTCAATTCAAGATGCAAAACAAAGCAAACGCTCATCAAGCATGTTATTTGCTTACTTTAAAATATGTATTAATTTGTCTTTTTTCCCATCTCCCTTCAGACGTATCAAAGAGCAGTTCACAGACACCTCATTATTATGAGATAATGGAATTTGATCCTTTAGCGCCAAGCTACAGCACAGAGTGAGTAATTTTGAAAGTTACTAATCTGCAGTTTCTCACTGCTTTTTAGTAGTGTATGATGGAATGATTTATTGGATGAGAGAGACAAGGTGGGTGAGGTAATATCTTTTATTTAGGGCTATCAATTAGCAGCCGTTAACGCGTGTGACTAACGCGTGTTAATCACAGACCTTCTGGGCAGGAGGGCAGTGTGAGCTGCTCCGAACCTGTCTGGTCAGGCACAGTAACAGAAGCTGCCACCAGATGGTGGGACGAGAAGAGGCTCTAGAGTTTAGAGAAAGTAATGTGGTTTTCATCTCGGCGCTTTTGAAGTAAAAACAGGTTGGCTAGGGGCTTGTCTGAGTGCCCTTCCACCCCCGCTTGCAGGGCTCGCCCAAGCCAACCTCCCTATGCCTCCTGGGGCTGCCCCCCCCATCCTGTGCCACCCACAGCCGAGGTTGCCCCCCACCTCCAGCTCCACACTGCCCACAGTGGGGTGTCCCCGTCCCAACCCTGTGCGACCTGCAGCTGGGGCTGACCCCTCTCCCCCGTGCTGCCCAGGGCTGAGACTGACCCCCACCCTGAACTCAGGGGCTGACCCCTCCCCCATCCCGAGTCCCATGCTACTTGGGGTTGGAGCTGACCCCCCACCCCAGCTCAGGGGCTAAGCCCCACCCCCGTGCCGCCCGCAGCTGGGCTGACCCTCCCCCCGCTCCAGACTGCCCACAACTGGGGCTCAATCCCCCTATCCAGTCCTGTGCTGCCCACAGCTGGGACTGATCTTTCTCCCTCCTGAGCTCCATGCCTCCCCCGGCTGAAGCTGATCTCTCCCCCCACCCCAGCTCCGCGCCTCCCCAGGCTGAGGGATTTCCCCCCCCTCCCCCCCAGCTCCGCGTCTCCCCTGGCTGAGGCTGACACCCTCCCCGCCCAACTCCAGCTCTGTGCTGCCAAGGGGTCAGCTCTGAAGCCAGCACTGCCTGCCAGCAGCAAATTTCTCCACTTTCCTGCTGGTGGGCGGGGCAGTGCTGAGCTGCGTCTCTCTGTTCTGCCTTACAGCCAGGACAAGTGCCCAGTTTTGGCGAAAAAGAAGGGCCGGCCGGGACAGAGCTGAAAAAGGGAACTGTCCTGGCCAAAACGGGACGGATCGGCACCTTAGCCAGCCCGGGCCCTATTGTTCCCAGCTGGCCCCTCACTCCCGGGACCAACCTCCCTGTGTCATGTCCCATTGCCCCTAGCTGGCTGCTCACTCCAGGGATACCCCACAGAGAACACGGGTCTGACAAGCTCAGCCTCCCTGCACCAACCTCTCCACCCCTGCAGTATGATGAGTCCCTGAGGTAAAATCCACCCTGCCTTGCAAACAAGGGCTCACTCAGTGGAAGAGAGCCCACCTAGCTCCGTAAAAGGCGGTGAGCCTGGTGAGCCCAGTACCAGAAACCACCCTTCCAGAAGCAGCAGCAAGATCCCTTCCTCACCCTCCTCCTGCACAAGTTATTGCTTACTTCCCCCCTCTCCTGTCCTCCCCCAACATTGAATGCTTGTTTGAGTGATTGGCTGAACAAGGAGTAGAACTGAGTGGACTTGTAGGCTCTAAAGTTTTACATTGTTTCATTGTTAAGTGCAGTTATTCTTTTTTACATAATTCTACATTTGTAAGTTCAATTTTCATGATAGAGATTGCTCTACAGTACTTCAATGGGGTGAATTGAAGTTTCTCTTATACAGTGCAAATGTTTAATAAAAAATAAATGTAAAGTGAGCACTGTACACTTTGTATTCTGTGTTGTAATTGAAATCAAAATATTTGAAAATGTAGAAAACATCCAAAAATATTTAAGTAAATGATATTCTGTTATTGTTTAATAGCGCAATTAATAGCGATTAATTTTTTTAATCGCTTGACAGCCCTACTTTTATTGTATGTATTTCTTTTGCGAGTTAAAAATGTATGAGATAAATCAAATTGACGTAGGCATCAGGTGAAGGCGATTAACATTAATAGGAGTGGCTAAATTCTGTGCAGTTCTTTGAACATGCCTGGGTTAGCTAATGGGGGGGAGGGATAGCTCAGTGGGTTGAGCATTGGCCTGCTAAACGCAGGGTTGTGAGTTCAATCCTTGAGGGGGCCACTTAGGGATCTGGGGCAAAATCAGTGCTTGGTCCTGCTAGTGAAGGCAGAGGGCTGGACTCAATGACCTTTCAAGGTCCCTTCCAGTTCTAGGAGAGAGGATATCTCCATTTAAAAAAAAATATATATATATATATATATATATATATATATATATATATATATATATATAAAAAAGCAATAAACCTGTGCAGGGGGTTTTATTAATAGGTAACTGGAAAAATAGCGAACCACCTATGTGCTGAAAAATAGTCTTCTTAACTCTTGTTCAATGGCATGAAAAGCTGAACATACCAGGACTGGCCTTGGCGAGGGCAGTCCGCTATAGCCTCACAGTATTTATTAGCTCAGAGCTATCTTCTTTTGTAGTTTTAATTTATTAAAATCAGTAGGTATTTCTTTTAACATTTTTGTTCTCCAGCTACTTCTGGAGACCTGAACCAAAGTCCTATTTCGTTCAAAAGTGAAAACAAGTTTAGTGGTGTCTCCTAGTGTCCCAGGTGGAGATGTACAGTATTTTCCCAAATTCACCACAATTAGCAGTGTGCTCAATTTTGAACGCTGGCTGTCCTGCCACTTCAACTTCTGTCTAGTAGCCATTTTAGACACTTAAGAGAAATATTCACACTTGAGCAGGATTTCACTGGCACATTTTTGCTGAATGAAATGAAATGAGCATGACCTAATATTTACCCTACTCCTCTTCTTCTTCCAGAGCTATTTATGAAGAAATTGATGATTATATCTCCAAATCAGAAGTTAAAAAACATACAGATTGTTAAGAGTGGAAGGTGAACTCTCTTAATGAACACAAAAGTTATTCTCTGATGCCAACACTAGACTGCTTTCTATAACTGACAAGTGAATACAAGGAAAACTCTTGTTTGCTATTTTGAACATAGCAACAAATAAGCATTGGGGTCTTGTGTTATCCACTTCCATGTGTTGTGTTTGGATCTACTTTCAATTCTGATCATTGACACTTTATATAAGCGAAGTAAGGCCCCAAGTCTGCACACACTTATTTTTCAAGGGGACTATTATTGTATGTGTTTGCAGGATTGGGGCCTGAAACAAAACTGTCTATGGAATAATGCACTCTGCCGCTAACTGAAGCAGAACACAAGCAGTCTTCAATTACAGAGGAAATCTTTGCTTCAAGATTAACTAACATGCTGAACTGCTTTATTTTTTATGTAGCAAACAAAATTAAACTACTATTCATCTACAGGAACTGCATAACTCAATCTGTTTTTTAGCATTAGTGCTCTTAGTTGGGCAACTAATGTGAGTGACACCATCCAAAAACCTAGGAGGAGTTCTGTATCTAGGAGCCTCCTATGTTAGATCTATCGACTGTTGTGTGAATATACTCACTATGGAACCCTTTTGCCTTTATATTTTGAATGCAGATGTTACTTCATTCTAAAACCTGATTCAAGTGTCTATTGTAAAACAAAGGAGAAAAAAACACACCTACATTTTACACACGCTTTCGTTCAACGTACAAATTAATGGGTTTTGCCTTAATAAGGACCCACTCTGAGTTGGAGCCTGAGCGCTTTCTTCTGGGCTTGTCAGAATAGGAAGTTGTTTTTTGTTTTGTTTTTTAAACCTCTCTGCTTACTTGTATCACACCACATCCTCACTTTTAATTTTAATGTGCCTCTTTAAAAACTGGATATGAACCAATCAACACTTTCCTAAGTGTTGTTTTTATTTTTCAGAGTTTTTAATCCTATAAGGAAAAAAAATATCTGTAGTGATGGAAGAAGAGCAATATGGAAAAGTTATTTGGTTGTCAAATTATTTTAAGTAAGTACCTTAGCATTAAAAAGTGCTACTTTTATTAGCAGGGTTAAAGTGCCTTCCATATTTATGTTGAATGTAAAACTTTGCACTTTCATGAAAGACATAATAGTGCTGAATTGAAAGTTGTGATATAAAACTTAAATAGGTTTTTGTGGCTGGCAAGTCAGATTAAGATTTTTTGAATCTGTGTGTTTAAAGTTAAATTTTATTATTTTAACTTAAAATGTAAGCAATATTAAATTATATTAAGCTCTCCAACTGTTATAATGTCTTTTATAATACAAAACCAGAGGAAAACCAAATTATTAGTGAAAGGAACAGGAGTACTTGTGGCACCTTAGAGACTAACAAATTTATTAGAGCATAAACTTTCGTGGACTACAGCCCACTTCTTCGTTATGCATCCGAAGAAGTGGGCTGTAGTCCACGAAAGCTTATGCTCTAATAAATTTGTTAGTTTCTAAGGTGCCACAAGTACTCCTGTTCTTTTTGCGGATACAGACTAACACGGCTGCTACTCTGATACAAATTGTTAGTGGAAAACTACCACTGTACCACTTGGACTTCTTACCAGTTGTCATTCATAAAAGGTGAAATACCCATCATATAACACTACCCCAAAAATACTTACACCACTGGGAATACTTCTGAGTATAAGGTGTGACCAGTATGTGGGTGGGGATGAGCCTCCACAATGGCCAACATGCCAGATTGCTCTAGAGACCAGCTTTCAAGCTTACATAGAGCCCTTCTTCAGGTCTGGAGCTCTGCGTAAGCTTAAAAGCTTGTCTCTTTCACCAACAGAAGTTGGTCCAATAAAAGATATAACCTCACCCACCTTGTCTTGAATATCCTGGGACTGACATGGCTACACCATGCATGCAAGTTGCTCTAGTGCAGGCAAAGGCCTTACAGTCAAATCACAGACCCATTTAAGAAACATCTTGTCTTTAGTCCAATGTGGTCTACAGCTTCAGAATCAGGAATGATTTACACTTAAGTTTTATTGTCAGTAATCTGGCCAGAAAACAGAATTTCTCTCCCCTGAACATTTTTTCCTGAATTGGGCCAGAAGGGGAAAAGTCTCAAAATTCCATTTTAGAAGAAATGAAATGGAATTTTCCAGCTTGCTGCTCAACTCACTCCAATGGAAAATTCCCAGCCAACTCTATGGTGCTTGGAATTTTGTTTTGTTGCAGCATAGCTATGCCAGTAAAAGCCCTAATGCAGATAGTTATATAAGTGCTTGATGGGGGGACAACCTACTTCATTAACTGGAATACACTATACTCATAACTGCATTGATAGTAGAGGTGGGGAGGCTCTGCCGCTTAACTCTCTGGCACAGATAAAATGGCAAATCTTAAGTGCAGACAAGGCTTAAAAGAGGAATCCATGGCAGAGTGTTCTCTGATAGGGCCCCTATACCCCTGGTATTTGCATGGTATGTAACAGTCTGAGTTCTTTATTTATAAGGCATATATAACATCTCACTGGCCCACAGAGAACTTCGTGAAGTTGGTGGAGAACTCTGGGAGAAATTTTATTGGTATTTATTCAACATTTGTTTGTGCTGCTATGGGAATATGATTGGAGGGGAAAAGGAGTGTTTATTTGGAGTTTCTAACAGTCTGTCTAAAGCACCCAGAGCTCCAAAGGAAGCTTGTGTTTGTATACATTTGAAGAAATAAGTCAATAGCTAAATTTCCATACGCTTCTCTGGGGCCAACATTTGGCCTTCAGTCTGGAATTTACAATCTTGCACAGGCCAGGGCTTTGCTCAGACTCTCCACACACTAAAAATCATTTTATGCAGCAGAACAATGTAACACTCAGCATAAAACTATAATATTTTTAATCAGTCTAGTTCAGATTTCACATTGTGTTATTACAAAAGATACACTGGATGCCAGTAAATACACAGTACAATAATGTTCTTTGGAAGTCTCTTTTAAAACAAGTATTTTAAAAACAACCAATAATTTGGATATACGTAAAAGATCACAAAAAAATAGAGACAGGGGAACAACAAGAGCTCCTCTGCATAGCACTGTTCTTAAATCATATACAAATGTAATTTGCAGAGACCTAAATGATAGCAATTAGATATTTTGTCATGATTTCTAATGTGCCCCTCATGGTGATGTCTGTACTCTGAACTACTACTTTTGGTATTACTTTTATCACAGCCCATGCACTAACGCGAGGGTAGGAAGGAGGGTCTAGGGGGAAAAGGATACGAGAGTAGGATTTGAGACCCGAGTTCAATTTGTGTGTGAGCTTGGGCATATCACTTCTTCCACCCTTTGCCTCGGTTCCCCCATACATAAAATGGGGATAACTGTATGTCACAGGGCTCTTGTGAGAATAAAATCCATTAATGATTGTGGAAAGCCATATTAATACCTAGATAGAAGGGCAGGTAGAGAAGAACTATTCTGATATAATATTGTACTTCCTGACAGCTTTTTAGATAAAGAAAGTGATGTAGCTTGAGAATCTTCTGTAAACACTTTTGCTACTTTCTTTGGGGCTTAGGTAGAAACCAGCAATGCAAAACATTAAGCTCTGGTTCAAAACTGCCATAATAAAAAATAACCCAGTAAGAGCTTCTATACCATCTTTCATTCAAAGATATCTAAGTACTTCACAAATCAGCCTAATTCTCCTATAAGATATTCATGTAGAAATTATTTTCATCTACCACCAAAATGCAGTCACATCTGAGGTGAAACAGCAGCTCTAACAGTACACAACACTGTACTGCTGCTTACCAAAATTGAACACCGAAATAGAAATACCTGTAACAAGTTTAGTGTTTTTTTTGGAAAAATAACCACAAGTAGTCAGGACCTCTGTTGTGCATGACATCCAACACACAGTACTTCTAGCAGCAGTGACCACTGGTCTATGTCAGACTATTAATTCAGTACAATCTTAAAAGGGAGAGTCCTAATGAATCATCAACTTTTCCTGTACCACGTAAGTATTCTTTAGTGACCCAGACTGATTTTGTTTCCTCTCATGAGGTCTCAAGATTAGGTAGAATATTTGCTGGTAAGGGGTATTCCTTTTCACCTAAAATACAGGATCAATGAAAGTTGTCTTTCTTCTGAAGTACCATAAGCTCTTAATCATTTTCAGGTATTAACAGTTTTCTTATCTGGTTTTCATCAACAGAGGAGATTAACAACTCCATACCCTCAGAGATTTAATGGACAAATCTGTTCCTATCAATTGAATGTAAAGCTAAATCTGATAATTGTTTTGAAGATTTCCCTTTTCCTATGTGTTCCGACATCACTGGTCCTTGTAGGGAAAGTAGAATAAAATCACACTTTAAGAGCCATGGTTTAATAATTTAAAATACAAATTCATATTGTACAGTAGTTCCATGTGGTGTTTCATATCCTCCTTGTGTCTTTCGAAAAATGTGTTTTACAAAGCTGACATCATTTGGCTGCTAGGTATCAAAGAAACTACTCAGTTGTTGTATAGATAGTATATTATTGATAACCTGGGAGTGGCAATTTGTGTCCTCCTTTTGCTTCAAAAAAAGTGTAAGAAAGAGTGATCAGATCAACATTGGCCATTCTTGGGTCTTCAGCAAATTCAGGATCTATGAAGAAAAATACAGGCATGTCCACTTCCTCTTGGGGATTAAGCCGCTGTTCTTCAAAACAAAAGCACTGTACATGGTGGAAAGTGGGAACAGTTACAGAACAAATATGTACACACTGCATGTTAAAAACAGTCTTTAAGTGTTCTGTTTTTTCTAAAACCAGTGGGGGAACACTTTAACCTGTCTGGTCATTCAATGTCAGACCTGCGGGTGGCTATCTTACAACAGAAAAACTTCAAAAACAGACTCCAAGGAGAGACTGCTGAGCTGGAATTGATATGCAAACTAGACACGATCAACTCAGGATTGAATAAGGACTGGGAATGGCTGAGCCATTACAAACATTGAATCTATCTCCCCTTGTAAGTATTCTCACACTTCTTATCAAACTGTCTGTACTGGGCTATCTTGATGATCACTTCAAAAGTTTTTTTTCTCTTACTTAATTGGCCTCTCAGAGTTGGTAAGACAACTCCCACCTGTTTATGCTCTCTGTATGTGTGTATATATCTCCTCGATATATGTTTCACTCTATATGCATCCGAAGAAGTGGGCTGTAGTCCACGAAAGCTTATGCTCTAATAAATTTGTTAGTCTCTAAGGTGCCACAAGTACTCCTGTTCTTTTTGCGGATACAGACTAACACGGCTACTACTCTGAAACCTGTTTTTTCTAGTTCTCCTACTTTGATAAATTTAAATGTCTAATGGAATGAGATCTGATTGTGACGGGATAGCAGGTTCTCTCTTTTACATTGTTTAACAGAGATATGGTCCATGACACAAACTTCTCCCCTATTCGTAATTCATAGATTATCTTCCTTCTCTGGTGAATGAATACTAAGTGGTAATTACAGCAACTGCTTAAATTGAAAAGTTATATTAGGAAAGTATTTAATAGTTTTGAAGTGAACAATCAATACCCTATGACTATTCAACCCACAAGGGCCTATGAGATCGTTAGTGGTCCATCTCCTATACTCTGGGAGCCACTCTAATAGGACTTTTAGAACCCGCCTCTATGGTTTAGCCTAGGCTAAATAGATGAATTGATGCATGCCCATTTGGAAAAGGATAATGTCTGAAATACTGAATTTTTCAGTTTGCCAGTCTAGATTGCCTCACGCGCCTAGGAGTTTACACACGTCACCTACTTGTATTTTATTGAAATACTGTCCTGCTTCAAATGGAACCACGTTATATGTAGAGATTCCAATTACTGGTTTGTCTGTAGAATTCTTTGCTTTGTAAAATGCCAGTGCAGTCTCTCCTGGTACAACCTGTTTCAAAAACAAAAATACAATTATTATATTTAATTTAAGTTCATTACACCACTCTCAAAAAGTTCTGTAGGACTTATGTTGTTAAATTTATTCCAGTGATAATTTTTTTTTAGCTGCCTTAAAGGCAGATTCACTGCAAGTTATCTATTTCCTATATTTCCAACATTAGTGAATCTGGAAAAGTGATTGTAAATTAAAAACAGTATTGAGAACTAGCTTTAATATCCACACACAAAATTAATCATAATATGGATACATTTTGGATCTTATCCTACAAGATACTGGACTTCCAGGGTATATCTACACAGCCCACATGTAGACTGTGGTTTGAAGTTGGAGCTTTGGATAGAGCTTGGGTTCTGAAGCCTTTTTTTGGGGGTGGGGTCAGGGGGCGAGAGCCTAGACTAAAGCCCATGTCAGATTAATACACTTTGGTATATAAAGTCCAATAGCACTGGTTGAAAAAAATATCAAAACACTAATTTCAATAATGAATTCAAACAAACTGATCAAGGAACATGACTGACCTCAGAAGAGCCCGTGTTGGTAACCAGCTTTAAACAGTAGCAATATTATTAAAGGTGTAAAAAAAAAAAAAAAAAAAAAGACAAATAATCATGCAAGAATACTGACAAGAAGAGCAAGTGCCATTGACCTAAGCTCTAATGCTGTAATTTACAATGCGGAGGTGGACTGCTTTGCCCTGCCTGCGTGAGCCCTGCAGACTTCAATGCCCACCTGCATTGTAAATTGCAAGACTGGGGCCCCAACTTGCGATTTTGCCCTTGTTTGCAGCCCATGCAACTTTTATGAACCTTTTCTAAAACGTTCTAAGAAACTAATCTACAAACCAATGTGTACAGCAGCAACCAAGGCAAATATTTGGTAAGTAAAAATATTTCAATCATTTGATTTTGCCCCTTAAACTGAAATAAAAAACCGACAATTATTTTTAAAATTATGCAAAATCCCTTCGACAATATCCTTTGAATCTGTCATTAACATTTATGAATTCAAATGAAAGTAGCTTCAATAATATTATTTGAATGAGTGCTGAAAAATAAGACTCCCGTCCTATAAATACTTTAGTCCATGAATAGACCTACGTATAGCCTTGATCCCAAAAAGGCTCATACCCATGTTTAAATCTTTTCAAGATAAGAGCTAATGTATGTATCAGAAGCTAACATAGAACAAGTTTTAAACAGTTAAGATTTGAACCCTCAATTTTTCAGTTTTGTAAGTTTTTTTTTGTAGCTTTGATAATCATTGTATGATGTCTAAATGAATTGTTGTGTAAGTTTCTTACGTATATTTCTGTTTGCTGAGGTCTAAAATTCCAGTGTAGACTTGCATGCACATCAGCATTGAAAGTGACCTTAATGATGCGATCTTTAACAGGTTCCATAGTCTCAATCTGGTCTGAATCATGGCCTGCTACTGCTGACCCACCTAGTCCAGTAGCCTTTAGAAAAAGAAAAGTTGTAGTTAGCAGTATTAAAATTGAAAACTTGAGGTTTACTTTCTGGTACCTGAAATACCAATTTCAACCTCTGTAGAAAGAAGGTTAAAGGTATCAACACTACCACCTTAAGAGCTAGTCAATTTCAGGAAGAATTGAAAGTAGTGTCAGGTACTACTCTTCCCTAGGAGTCCCCTGACCAAATCTATTTCTTTTTCATTGATTTTTTTTTCTTTTCCCCTTTACGAAAGGTTCCAGACTGTAGTGGGGAAAGTGAAAATTACCATACACACAGTAAACAAACTGAAGCAAAAGGGAACAAGTAATTTTGTTACACTGCCCTTTTGAAACAATAATAATAAAATAAAATAAAAAAGAAACAGGCAAGTGCATAACAGGGTCTTAGCCATTAACTAGGCTCCTAGGTGCTATGGTAATGCAATCAATAAACAGTAAGTGGATGGCACCAATTTAAAATATATGGGGCAGAAGGCTGCAGCAAGGAGAGGGAAGTGAGACCCCTGTGTCCCGGTAGAGCCTGATATTTAGGGTACATCTATGCTTACGGCAGGGGAAAGAGTATGTACACTGTATGCCCACCTAGCAGTGTGCACCAGGGGTTCTCAAACTGGGGGTCAGGACCCCTCAGGGGGTCACAAGGTTGTTACATTGGGGGTCACGAGCTATCAACCTCCACCCCAAACCCTGCTTTGCCTCCAGCATTTATAAGGGTGTTAAATATATAAAGAAGTTTTTAATTTATAAGGGGGGGGTCCGCACTCAGAGACTTGCTATGTGAAAGGGGTCACCAGTAAAAAAGTTTGAGAGCCACTGGAGTAGAAAGAGTCACGGTTCAGGTGGGGAGAGTGCCCTACCCACCTGAACCCTAGGCTATATACCCTACACTGCGCTCTACATGCCCAAGAAATGCCCACCACATCCACACTGGTATTCTTAGCAGTCAAGCGTCCGGTTGCTAGGGCTTTCCCTGGCGCCAGACCCAGCAGGGACAGGAGTGGGCGCAGGCTGCCTGTCCCTGCACTGGATAGGGACACAGGTCGTGTGTGTACTTGACCCCGCCTTAAGCCTAGATTGTAGCCTTAGCACAACGGGGGAGAGGGAAGGGGGGGCAACATCTCTGCGGCAGCCCTAAACCTCCCGGCCGGTGGGGGAGTCCTTGGCGGGCGGGGGTCCCTGTCCCGGCCCTGACCTGGCAGTAGAGGCGGTAGAGCGGCACGGCCGCGTAGGACATGCCCACCATGCCCACGGCCGCGGCGGCGATGTAGGTCAGGACGGTCCTGTTCCTGCGTCTCCACTCCTGCTCCTGGCCCCGCGGGAAAGGGTTGGGGCGCGCCACCCCTCGCGCCTGCTGGAGGCCAGGCCAGGCCTGGCGGCGGGGGGCGCTGCCCGGCCCGCGGGGGGCCCATTGGCTGTGCGGGGCCCCGGTCCGAGGGCACCGGCCGCAGGACGAGCCCCCCCGGGCCAGGGGCTCCCCAGCGGCTGGGGCCCAGACACGGAGCAGGCGGGGGCCCGATCCGGCAGCCACGCACGGCAGCCGAAGGACCCCGAGACACCTCCAGCCCCGCCCGCACAGCCCCATCCTCCTCTCTCACGTGATGACCCGGGTCTGTCGGGCAGGGCGGCACTTCACACACGTGATTCGCTATTCTCGCGAGACTCGGCGCTCAGGTGGCTGCGCGGCAGGGACCGGGCAGTCTCCAGACTCGGTGGCGCACAGTGTACGGCGGCCGCAGGGGGTAAGTTCGCGTTCTCGTTGCCCTGGCCCTGACCCCGCCCCCTCCCGGCCAGGAGCTGCGGGGAGTCCAGTCGGCTGGCGCGTGTGGCGCAGCGGGGTTTCTCTGTCACTTTCACCAGGGCTTTGCCCTGACACCACACCCCCCTCCTGGGAGGAAAGGGGGCATGGTGCTCCCAGGGGCGGGGGCAGCGCCCTCAGTGGGGACATGGCAGGGGCGGGGGCAGCGCCCTCAGTGGGGACATGGCAGAGGCGGGGGGGGGCGCTCCCAGGGGGGGTCTGGCAGAGACGGGGGGGGCACTCCCAATGGGGACATGGCAAGGGCGGGGGGAGCGCTCCCAGTGGGGGCATGGCAGGGGCGGGGGGAGCGCTCCCAATGGGGACATGGCAGAGGCGGGGGGAGCGCTCCCACTGGGGGCATGGCAGAGGCGGGGGCAGCCCTCAATGGGGGCATGGCAGAGGCGGGGGGAGCGCTCCCACTGGGGGCATGGCAGAGGCGGGGGCAGCCCGCAATGGGGACATGGCAGGGGCGGGGGAGGGCCCTCAACGGGGGCATAGTGAGGGGGAGCGCCCTCAATGGGGGCAGGACAGGGACATGGGGAGCGCTGCCATTGGGGACATGGCAGAGCAGGGGGGTGCTCCCAATGGGGGATGGGGCAGTGAGGGTGCTGCCAATGGTGACAACTCAGAGTTGGCAAGAGCACTCCCAATGGGGACATGGCAGAGGGAATGGGAGCGCTCTGAATGGGGCAGCGGGAGCGCTCTGAATGGGAACATTGCAGTGGCAGTGGGAGTGCTCTCTCAGTGGGGCTGCCCCAGGGAAGGGGAGCACGCTGTTTCTCCCAAAGGTCTGATCTTGTGGGAGTGTCACCCCACAAAACCCTTCTACCCACAGGGTTGTACCCAGCAAAAATGGTTTTTCTCTGCAGGGTCATCCAGTGAAGCACTGTGAGCATTCCCCAGGCTTCCAGGGTGTCCCAGTACAGGGAAGGCTCATGGCTGTTTCTCTGTCAAGGGACCTTTTGCTGCAGGGACATTTCTCGGGGGCTACATACCATTATACTGTTGTAGGGAAGTTCCTGTGGCCTGCAGTGCTTCTGGGGCCGTGCAGAACCTCACCATAGCCTCGCGTCAGACTGTTTGCATTAGACCAAGCAAGCAGCCTGCCGTGGATTGCCACGCTATGTTTTTAGGAAGTCTTGATGCAGCACAGTCAACGTTATAACATGGCACGATGGTGCTTGGTTGCAATATTTCACTGTAGTGCCTTGGTTTTTTGGCCAAGTCCATCCTATTGCATCACAATACTTTCCTACAGCACACTGGTGTTTTCAGGCAGTGCCTTTCTGTGAAGTCGTGCATAACAGTGAGTTGATGAAGTTCAGAGTCGCTGTAGTGGCATCTTCATACAGAGTGATGGATGTAATGATGTAATTCCATTTATTTGAACAAATGGTTGCAAATGGCGTGGCCTGGGACGCAAGCGAAATTTTTGAACACCACATCCCTACTCTGTGTCCTGACCTGATGACTTTTTGCAGTGGGATCAAGTTTGGGTCAGTGGGTTATATTTTGCTGCATTGTCACCCCATTGTGTATTGCTTTGACTATATTTTGATAGAAAATATTGACAAGTTATGTAACATGCCAATGTGATGTTAACAGTAACGATTTCACGACAATCAAGTTCACACAAATTCGCAAAGGTAGCTAATCCTAACTATACTGGCCCTACACACTATAGGTGACAATAGCATTATCTAGAGAAGATGAATGAGCAAAAATTCCTGGGGAAGCTTAGTCTCTCTTTTAAAAATTTTATTTAATATAAATATTTTTATTTACTTTTTTGCAAACATATACTTATGGACAGAAAGAACAAATTGGACTGTGTCTTTAAAAAGAAACTTTATACATCCAACAATTGATGGAAAATTTGAAAGTGGTGCAAACTGTTTGCCATTATTTAGGATGTGTATGGGGGAATTGGAAGTATCAAACCCTAACATTGGGGGCAGCTATGCTACAATCATTATATTAGTTGATGGGTTTGAAAGAATACCAGTACTTTTCACTTTTATGTAGAACTTCATCCAAGGAACTCAGACTTTTGCAAATTTTATTAGGCTAAACTTCAGGACACCTCTTGTGAATGTAGGTACTTATCTCTACTGATTGGTAAATGATGCATGGAGAAGTCAAGTTATTACTCATGCATTGGTTTTCTGAGAATTAGTTTTTGTTTAGATTTTCAAAAGGCTTCAGAGTTGCAGAACAAGCTCTACCTGATTTTGGTTTTGTAATTACTTGGATTTTTCTGATTTATGAGTTCCTTTTTTTACATCGCTTTAAGTCAAAACCCACACAACTGAAACATTAAGCTTTGCGTCCTATAGTTGGGCTGCATTTTCAGACTGAGTGGCACATCTTGTTTTCAGGTGCTGCTCTAGAGGGTGACAAACAACTGCACCAAATGTGGCAGCTAATGAATTTGCTGCCTTCTAAAATGAGGTATACCAGCCCATCCTTGTAACACACTGGTTGCACGAGTCATTGAATGACTCTTGTTACAATCAGCCAAAAGGGGTGAAAACAATATTTATAATTCTCCTTGTTAACAAAAGGGGAAGAGATATTAAAAGCAAGGGAGGCTGAAGTAAGTCATGTTCTCTTGAAACCAACATGTTTGAACTAGATGTTAAATGAACCGGTAGGATATTTTCAAACCAGTAATGATCCAGCAGTTTATCAGATGACTATAACCTAAATACATTCAGGAATGTTTCTCATGGACTTACAGTTTTGGTGAGGCTATTATAGGAGTGACCCTTTTGCATAGTTTCATTAATAATATTTAATTGCACAGAAGGTTTGAATCACAAGGGGTCTAAATCTGTGTAAATCTTCAATGTAAATCTGGAGGAGCTCCATTTATGCCAATGGAGTTACTCTGGATTTATAGTGGTACAACAAAGAACAGCTGAGGATGTTAGGCTTTTGGTACTTTGCTCCTCAGCAGTCAATTCATGAACCAGTTATGCCCAGAAGTGATCTCTTCCCACTTATCTTCAGGCAAACAGTCTTTAAAAAATTGGTACAGTATGAGAATTTAAAAATAAACATGTCTGCAAGTTTCTAAAAGTGGTTTCTCCTTTTTTACAGCAATCCTTAATCTCGGTTGTGGGTCTGTCATTTATCTTTCAGAATCTTCTATTCCAAACATTTCACAATTAATCTAAGAAGATGGCCTCTACAGAGTCCCTACATTTACATAAAAGGTAAGTTTAGTTTTGTTTGTTTTTTAGTTTAACAAGAATGTAGTAAACCCGGGGTTACTGGATCAAGTTCTCATTGTTAGCATTGGTGGTGATGGTGTGTTGTTTCAGTACGTTCTTAAAGGTAAACACAGTCCAAACCAGGTTCTTACAAATGTAAATATTTTAATTTTGTTAATTTCTTGTTCACAATGGCCGTAGAGATTGAAGGCCTCTGCCTTTCCATTGAAAAAGCTTCCCCAGATCGCCACACAATCCTGCCTCATCTCTGCCTCAGAGCAGCGACCCCTAAAGGTTGGAGAATAATTCAGTCATCAAGTCCATTCAGTCCTCAATCTCCCTGCTGAGACTGCCTTAAGGTTGCAAAATAGTACCAACTGTGGTTATTTTTTTATAATGTAGACACATGTTCACTTGGTACTAGATGGAGACCACCAAACTCCAAATAAAAACAGCTTTTAAATCTTTCAGTCATTTAACCGACACTGCTTGCAAACCGATGCCCTTGAGATGAAAAGCTGCATATATTATAATTATAACTAATATTCCCTTGAAAACTTCCTTGTTGTAGAATATCATACTATAAGTTTACTGAAGATGTGTCTTGAGCTTCTCTTAGGAATGAGCCAGCTACAATAAGGTCATGCCAAATATGGAGTTTATATGTTATAACACACTACTTCTCTGCATAATAACGTTTGCATATGTCTTGTATTTTTCATGCAAAAATCTCAGTGTTCTAGAAACATTAATTAATTAGCTTCCTAACAACTCTGTGTCAGAAGTAAGTGCTATATTAATTTTACAAGTGGTTATAGTTAAGAGCCTTAAATCAACTGTTACTGAACCTTTGTTATTTAAATCAACTTCTTACTGAACCAATGGAACCTTTCCATGATTAGCTCAAAATAAATGGCATTCAGGAATCTTAACTCCCAGATCCTTCTCAAACCACTAGATAACCATGCCAAGCATGTCAGCAAAAATGATAATTTAAAACATACACAAACAGTTTGTGCAGAATTGTATCATGACTGTTGTGCTCATGCACAACTTGCTGGGTTCTGCTCTCAGTATTGGCAAACTAACTTATTATACTCACAAATTTGTAATGATACTGGCAAAAGATAAGCAAATTAATAGCCATCTTAATTTCAGTTGCAGTGGAAACTGAAAGAAGAAAACAGTATATTTACCAGATGGAAAAGTACAAAATCAATAAAGAAATAAATTGTCTTCATGTTTCTTACAAACAATTGAAAATTAAAAACAAATGTCCTATGCAGCACTCGTCTGTATCCTTTTAAAGGGCCAAAGAAACTTAGCTAAATATTCTTCATAGTTAGCTGCGTTGTCACTGATACCAGATCATGGTTCTTCAGCAAGCTTGATTATTATTTTTTTGAACAGTGGGTGTGTACATGAAAAACATGCATCCAATTGCATTCCTCCTTTGGGTGTGCTGTGCAAGGATGATGGTCGTGCATGACTGGTCATTTGTAGACGTAATTTACCCAGTTTCTCTGTGCAAACACAGGCACATGCAGATTAGGCACAATCTTTGTGTGTGAAGCTGCACAATTTGCCAATAGGTTTAGATAATATGATGATATATCAGTAATGCACATATTCAGGTGCTAATTGAGATTTACAGGAAGTTTAAACACTACATTCCTTGTGTTTAAAATAGCTATGTACAAGGGAATAAAAAAAAACCAATGAACATTAACAACGAGGAGTCCGGTGGCACCTTAAAGTCTAACAGATTTGTGTTAGATAATCTGTTAGTCTTTAAAATGCCATCGGACTCCTCGTTGTTTTTGTGGATACAGACTAACACGGCTACCCCTCTGATATTTGGTACAATTCATGTTGTTGCACTTTGTTGCTTGTGCCTATTTTCTTATATTTTTTCTAGATTAAACAAGTGCCATTTAATGGAATATATATTTTAATCTTTCCAATGACATATTCCACAATTTTTTAAAAATTAATTACTATTTTATGATAGACTGGATGCAAGTATTTTTCCATATTCTATAACAAAGCATTCACCTGGCTAAGGGCCATAACATCTTAATGAATTTTCACCCTTTAAGGTTTTTAACCTGAAAGGTTACTGTTATATAATTGACTTTTGTAGGATTTTTTTTTCATGATTTAATTTATCATTGACTTTTTTTTATGAAATCATTCCATGATTCTTGCTACCAAGGATTACAGGATTATTTAGCAGACGATAAATTACCTGAATATTTCTAACCTCAGTTACTAACTGGTAATAAAATATAATTCTAGAAAAGTCATCACATAATGATACCATCATTATACTTTATATCTGTTCAAAGAAGAATCTTAATCTCTTTGTCTAACATGTTGTGTGTTCTTATCTATACATACTGGAATAACAGGAAACATCTATTGAAATGTCATTTTCCTCAGTATTATCATCACTTTATGCATTATTTGTTTGGCGGTAGTGCCCAATTATATGCTAGGTTATTTCCAGACATACAACAAGGAATGTCATGCCCCAGAGGAGTTTGTCTGAAAGAGAGATGCAGACAGGTAGACAGAGGTTGGGCAAGGGAAGCAACAAAAGAGATTTTGTGTGTGAATCAAAAAGATTCACTAAAGGTGGCAAAAGGGGGACTTAAACATGGAGACGGTCAAGCCTTGCAGATGAGTTCAGGGAGGCTGAACAGTGTGGAAGTGCTAACTGGAAGAAGGTATGAATGTAATTGTTTGAGAGACTGACAAAAAGATGGACAAGGGTGGGTTCAAGTTGATTGAGGAAGATAAGTAGGGAACTGTAATGTATTTAATAAACTAAGAATGCTTAAAAGATATACCGGTAAATATTTTCTGATGGAGTTTTTATAGCATGAACCAACTTTTCTGATTTTTAGAAAAGACCTTTCTGAGCTTTTTAAAATTAATTTCCACAGAAAAAACCTAAAGGTAGAATTCCTCCTATCTGGTTATATATTGCAAGGAAATCTCTTATCGATGGTTAAGAAAAATAAACATCCATTTGTGATTTGATTTGATTTTTTTTATGAGTACATAAAGCCTTGAATGACATTTTTACTGGTTAAATAGAAAACATGACCCTAAATAACAACAAAGCCTTGTCTATACAAGGGATATTTTTTGCAGAAAATTCCCATTGTTGATACGACTGATTCAACTCCATTGGTTTTAGTAACATTGGGAGCTTTGCTGTAGAAAGCACCATGTCAATTAGATATGGTCTGACCAAGGTTACATGACATGATGCTTAAAACACTAACGGCCTGTCTACTGCAAAGCTCCTAATGTTGCTAACACTGACTGAGCTAAACTGGAATAAGTAAGTCTATACACTGCCAAATCCAGGTCACTGAACTTATGGGAGTAGTCCCATTGACCCCAGTGGAACTCCTCACATGGGAGTCAGGAGATCTGGGGTCTGTTTCAGCTCTGCCAGTGATCTGCTGTGTAATCTTGGGCAAGTCACTTTGCCTCTCTGAACCCTTATCTCTATTCCCATAATCTCTCCAAGTCAGGGACTGTTTCTTTATACACAGTGCAGTGCTTGTACACAGTGCAGTGCTTGCAGTGAAAATTTTTTTTAAAAGCCTTACTTGATAAAGATGAAATATCAGCCGAATGGGTGCACTACAACTTTAAGAAGAAGCACTCTCTGGCATGTGCTCCCATTTCGAGGATAGCCCCGGAACCCTGCCGTGCAGTTCCAGACATTGGCAGATGCTGCTTGTCACAGTGCTGTTCCCTGCTTGAGAGGGGATTCATTTGCTGTTGAAACAAAGCTCTCAGAGGTGGGAAAAACACAGAGAAACTGATGTCAAGTATCTGGGGGTATCCGAGTTAGTCTGTATCTACAAAAACAACAAGGAGTCTGGTGGCACCTTAAAGACTAACAGATTTATTTGGGCATAAGCTTTCGTGGGTAAAAACCTCACTTACCCACGAAAGCTTATGCCCAAATAAATCTGTTAGTCTTTAAGGTGCCACCAGACTCCTTGTTGTTTTTGTAGATACAGACTAACTCGGATACCCCCAGATACTTGACATCAGTTTCTCTGTGTTTTTCCCACCTCTGAGAGCTTTGTTTCAACAGCAAATGAATCCCCTCTCAAGCAGGGAACAGCACTGTGACAAGCAGCATCTGCCAATGTCTGGAACTGCACGGCAGGGTTCCGGGGCTATCCTCGAAATGGGAGCACATGCCAGAGAGTGCTTCTTCTTAAAGTTGTAGTGCACCCATTCGGCTGATATTTCATCTTTATCAAGTAAGGCTTTTAAAAAAAATTTTCACTGCAAGCACTGCACTGTGTACAAGCACTGCACTGTGTATAAAGAAACAGTCCCTGACTTGGAGAGATTATGGGAATAGAGATAAGGGTTCAGAGAGGCAAAGTGACTTGCCCAAGATTACACAGCAGATCACTGGCAGAGCTGAAACAGACCCCAGATCTCCTGACTCCCATGTGAGGAGTTCCACTGGGGTCAATGGGACTACTCCCATAAGTTCAGTGACCTGGATTTGGCAGTGTATAGACTTACTTATTCCAGTTTAGCTCAGTCAGTGTTAGCAACATTAGGAGCTTTGCAGTAGACAGGCCGTTAGTGTTTTAAGCATCATGTCATGTAACCTTGGTCAGACCATATCTAATTGACATGGTGCTTTCTACAGCAAAGCTCCCAATGTTACTAAAACCAATGGAGTTGAATCAGTCGTATCAACAATGGGAATTTTCTGCAAAAAATATCCCTTGTATAGACAAGGCTTTGTTGTTATTTAGGGTCATGTTTTCTATTTAACCAGTAAAAATGTCATTCAAGGCTTTATGTACTCATAAAAAAAATCAAATCAAATCACAAATGGATGTTTATTTTTCTTAACCATCGATAAGAGATTTCCTTGCAATATATAACCAGATAGGAGGAATTCTACCTTTAGGTTTTTTCTGTGGAAATTAATTTTAAAAAGCTCAGAAAGGTCTTTTCTAAAAATCAGAAAAGTTGGTTCATGCTATAAAAACTCCATCAGAAAATATTTACCGGTATATCTTTTAAGCATTCTTAGTTTATTAAATACATTACAGTTCCCTACTTATCTTCCTCAATCAACTTGAACCCACCCTTGTCCATCTTTTTGTCAGTCTCTCAAACAATTACATTCATACCTTCTTCCAGTTAGCACTTCCACA